>NC_071279.1:4340000-4612500 GCF_023375685.1 Ictalurus furcatus
AAATAAAAGAAGTCAACTTTAAATAACTTCTTAACTTCTAATAAGCCTTTTTTTTCATATAATATTGACTTCTTTTTTTATTTTAAAGTTTCCTTTCTCTCTCTCTCTCTCTCGCTCTCCCTCTCTCTTTCATTTTATTTTATTGAAAACATTTTTAGGTGCCTTGCCTTTCAGGGCTACTGCATGCCACCCTTGATAAACCTTCTCATTATTAAAACCTACTGCATGGTATAATTTTGTCCCGAAGTGGAGGAAACAGCCTTTTGTGAATTTAATACCTGTCTTTCAGTTGTACTAATTTCATTCTGAAATTGACTTTCAGTTTTATAAGTCATATTGTGGGTGCTACATTAATCTATTTGTATAAACAGCAGCCTTCCACTTTTAGGTAGAAACATCTCAGTTTGCATATTCATTAAGGAACACATGCAAATCAGGCAAAATGTGTTATTTCGCTCATTTGAATGAAATAATCTTCCATAGCCCCGTAAACACTGTGCTGTAATAAATGAGTTTGAGAGTGTTGAGCTGTAATTCTGTTTGAGAGTATCACACAGGTGCTTTTGTTTCAGAAAGATACTTGGTATCTAACTGCCTGGATACATGAATCTGGTTTCACCCCTTCCTTATTGATTATTATTAACCTGCAGCATAAAAGCTCCTGTGTGATATGGACTTTTGAGTATTAGAGTGTGCAAAAACCATGGGTCCTGCTCTTTGCACCATAATACTGCCAGAAGGCTAAAGAAAACTAAATATGGGTCCCAATTTCCTGTCATCTAATACAAAGATGCCTCTCCTTTCCATTAACACTCATGACAGACCCACATAGCCTAGATCTGGTGGGGAAAAAACAACAGATTATTTATTTATTAGAATTTATTTATTTGTTTTTGGAGACGGTAAATTATTCAAGACACGCTTGATGCATCCATTTCAGATAGCGTTATTTTCTGTGGCTAAAACACACACACACACACACACACACACACACACACACACAGACACACACACACATATGCACATGCACATGTCAGGTTAGATAAGGTTCCTTCCTTCTCTGTCTTTTTGGAGCTTTGCTGAGCACTCGGCAGAATAATAATCATCACACACACACACACACACACACACACACACACAAATAATGGTTGTCCACCAGAAGATGTGGTATGTCATGGTTAATTAACCATTATCCTGCATTTGTTGTTATTTCCACTGGCAAGCAAGCTGGTCCGTAGCTAAGTGCCCACACTCAATCTTGGCCAGGTACCATGTGCCTGGGAGCTAAAATGCTGCAGAGCATTGACTGGTCAAAGGCAATCAATCCTCGTAATGTCTCTGGCATATTCAAAAGGCAGAGGGCATGGTGGCTTAGTGGTTAGCATGTCTGCCTCGCACCACACGGGTTGAGGGTTTGAATCTCACCTCAGTTGTTTCCTCTGGGTAGTCCAGTTTCCTCCCCCAGTCCAAAGACATGCATTGGTGTCTGAAAATTGTACGTAGTGTGTGAATGTGTGTGATTGTGCTCTGTGACGGGCGTGTCCCCTGCCTTGTGCCTTGAGTTCCCTGTGAAACTCAAGTATGGAAAATGGTTGGATGGATATTCAAGAGGCAAAGTCACAATTTTATCATACAAATTAATGTTTAAGGTTTGTTTGTATTTATTTACCTGTAGTAATGGTTTAATTACAGTTTAATTAAAGTTCACTTTGTGTAAAGTCAGAGGGAATTTTGTTTATTATTTAGTCCTGGTCAGCTTTTGAAGCCTAATGGAAAATTGTTGTTGAACTTTTCTTTTCTACTTATATTGACATTGCTGCCCAGCATTGCATCTCAAATAAGCTCTCTTCCATCCATCCATCCATCCATCCATCCATTTTCTGTACCGCTTATCCTACACAGGGTTGTGGGGAGCCTGGAGCCTATCCCAGCTGACAGCTTGGACAGGGTGACAACCCACTGCAGGACACAATCACACATACACTCACACACCCATACACAAACTTGTTGCCAATCAGCCTACAACTAATGTCTTTGGACTGGGGGAGGAAACCGGAGTAACCCGTGAAGCACAAGGAGACCATGCAAACTCCATGAACACAGGGCAGAGGTGGGAATTAAACCCCCAACCCCAGAGGTGCAAGGCAAATGGGCTAACCACTAAGCCACCATGCCCCTGATTTGTAGAGGAACGATGTTAGCATTCATACCTTTGTTTTTAATGACGTAATGAAAATCAAATGAAATCCAGACAAGTTGTTCTTTCTCATGAAATTCATCACCCATATGTCGCTACTGGCCAGTCGCCCTGGTGCTGTGTAGCCAGTTGGGACATTTCTCTTTTAGAAATTCACTTTTGCAAACTGCTTCACCCCTCTTCCCTGAAGTGCTTCAAAGGAAATATGTTCCTGTGGGCTTTGTAAGCCTAGTCATAAGGACGCATAAACAAGGCATCATTCAGAGCTCATACACACTGATTTCTCTTTATTCCTGCCTCTCAGGCTGCTCGTTGGCTCCAGATCACAAATTAAACCTGCTCATGTGGGAATTCACAGCCTGGTGTGTCAGCACATCACACACAGGATGTTCAATATTTTGCTGTTCATGAAAGAAACAGATTGTGTTGTGTACTAGCATGCTAGAAAAGAGACACTGTCCTCCTACAGACATTCGCCTTCAGATGCATTGCAGGGAAACACCTACAAAAGATAAATTGAGACGGCTGCCAATGAGGTTACCTCAGCTGAAATTTTATCATAGCTTAGCTTAATGAGAGTAGCACTTGACACTGTTTGTCAGGATAATGAACGTAGTGTTTCGTGTTGATGTTGGATTGTGTTATTCATTGGCTGCTAATGGTGAAAATTTTGATCAATGATCACTTAATGCCTTATTAGTTATAAAGAAACTTATCTCTGGTGTGACAGAAAGTGTCTGAAAAGTTTGTTTTAAACAAACATTTAATATGAAAAGTTTAATCTGAAAATAATAACTACTCTCTCCTGTGTTGAGTTGGCACCCCATCCAGGCTGTACCCCGCCTTGTGCACCAAGTCCCCTGGGATTGACTCCAGGCTCCAGGTGACCCTGTGTAGGATAAGCAGTACAGAAAATGTATGGATGAATGGGTGGATAACTACTTTCAACATACTGACAGGCACAGGGGCCAAGTCTTTTACACTGAGACTGACAGGCAAAGAGGCTCTTCTACACTTGTATTAAGGCACAGGCCATACCTACTGTACTTCAATAGGACTGACAGACACAAAAGCAAAACCTCCTCAGGACCACACTGGCAACGTTTAGCTTTATTGATATGGAGTAATGAACGTGCAGCCCCTCTCGTTGTAAAAATATAAATACATCCTTGTCTGAGAACTGTTTATTTTAGTGTAATCCTTAGATTCAGTAGTGTTCTGTAGCGTGATTGTCTTCCTAGTCTCCAGTGCTGTGGAAAGAGCATTCAGGCTACAATGGAGTTTGTATAATTTCTTTAAGTACTTTAAAAGTACGTAGTACTTTCTTTAGTACTTTAGGAGAGTACTTGGTTAATTTTTCATACATACTACATTCACCTGCCCAACTGCCCCAAGCCCCACCAGAAAAAAAAAAAAAAAAAAATTCCCTAAGGAAACGTACATATGGAAATATTTGGGAAGCAGTAAACATTCCTCTTACACAAATAGAAAAGTTAAATGAAAACAAGACATTATTTCCTAAATCATTACAGATAATTTCATACATCTTTCTGCATAAATAATTACTTAAAATGCATATAGAAAATTTAAATCTTAAAATCTATGTAGTTATTGCAGCTATAAAAAATTTAGTATCACATTAGCATATTTAAAAAAAATCTGCATGTGTTTATGTGTTGGAGGGAACTGCAGCATGGGATGATCCAGGGTAGAAAATCCCCACAGAGGGCTTGATCAACAGTGTAAAAAATACTGAAAAATACTCTCCGTTTTTTATTCAATTATCATTTTCATCACTGCAAGAGAGAATGAGTCTGTGGTAAAGTTTATGAGATATTAATTAGCAAATAATTACACATACATGATGGATGCTTTCTGCAAAAACCTTCGCCTACATTCAAGATCTCGCACCAGCTGAAACTGAATCCCAAAGCATTTGATACAGAGTGAAAGTTATTATATTTGCTTATGTCAGCAGGAAATCATGTGGGACTATTCTGAAATTTGTATCCAGTATAACAGACAGGGCAGGGCTCAGACAGAGCTCGGTGAGCAATAATCAAACAGTAGGAACAAACTGAGCACTAGGAAATAGAGTAAAACACTTACTGACACAGAGAAACATGGAAACCTTTACCAAAACACATAGAAATCCAGAGGCCTGACATGTCCAAACACTTCTCTACAGAACTTGACTTGGTCTTCCATATGAAGAGATTCCGGGTAATTTCAAGCACAAGGTTCCACCACCAAACCACCTCCCATCAACCGCCTAGGACTATATATATATATATATATATATATATATATATATATATATATATATATATATATATATATATATATATATATATATATATACATTTTCTTTATCAGATACCAACTCAGATTTTATGACATTAATATTCCGTACTATTAATACCCCAACAAACACATCCCTCAGGCAGCTACCTATAACTAAGCCCATGGAAAAACCTAATGATAATGCCCTACCAAGCAAACAGACCTTTAACAATTTACAAAGAATAACACAGTAACACACACACACACACAAAAAGGGGGTGGGGGGGGGGGGCGGGTGAAAAAAGAGGGATGCTCAGTTTAAACATCTAGAGAGTTAGCCAACACATGATCCAAGAAGGGGCACCAGAGTTTGTCAAAGGTCCTTAAAGAACCTAAAAGTGTTAGTCTATTTTTTTTTTCCACTTTAATGCAAGCAAACACTTCTTTGAGCCACACATCAAAGGAAGGGGGTGCGACATGTTTCCATTTCAAAAGGATGAGATGTCTCACTAACAAAGTAGTAAAGGCTAAAGCCTCCTGAACCATCACTGAAAGGCCACCACTGACCAATAAGCCAAAAGTGGATTTGGTTCAAAATCTATGTCAAAGGTTTCCTTCAAAGTTTTAAATATTTTAATCCAGTAACTCAAATAATTTAGGACATTCCCAAAGCATATGAATGAAATCCGCTGGTGAATGCCTGCACCTATTACATGCATTGTTGTCAGAGGGGTATATTTTAGCACGTTTAGTATTAATATAGCAAACCCTATGTAGAATCTTACATTGTATCGGGCCTTGTTTTGCACATATTGATGATGTATGAACGAGGTCAAGAATGTGTCCCCGGTGTTCATCAGACAGCTCAAATCCAAGTCCCCCTCCAAAGCACCCCTAACCTGACCTAGAGAACCTGGATTAATATTGTGAATCAGGTCATAAATGACAGAGACACAATGCTTTGATCATGGAGACAGAAATAGGGTGCAGGTTTTGTGGTGACATCTCCATCATTTCTGGGGAGCAGGCAGAGGAGGGTAGAAAAAGATGGCCTCATCCAGCGACAGGTCTTAGATGCTGCACAAGCTGACATAAACATTGTGATGGTGGAGAAATGTGTTCAGCAGCCATTGATTTGTTGGTCTCCACAACAAAAAAACCTGGCCAGAAGAAGAAAGGAAAAAGGGAAAGTATTTTTTCTGCAGCTGTTAGACACCAATAATTGGTTGATTCAGCTCCAGATAAGTGTTCTGCATCACTCACATAATCATGGAACACATATATCAGCGTGACTCCTGGTTGGAAGAAAAGACAATGGACTGCTCCCACTTGGTCAAAGGTGAAGCAATCTCATCTCACAACTCCTTGAGGGGAATTCCTCAGAAAGGGAAAGAAGCAGGATGTGATGTCTCAACTTCCTCACCCTCCACAGCCACAGAAGCACCCACCCAGTGAGAGTTGTCATTTCTGTGACTCAAGGAGAGAAGGGAAGAGAGTGATGGCCTTGTCCAGTGGCCTGATCAATGGCATTCGATGGTCCCCTTCAGGAGCTAAGTGATGCACCACTAGGTCCTCTGCACTGTACTCCTCCATTAGGAACCACCATCAACACATGCTGTGTGCTTAAAGAGTTCTAGGAAGGCTTCTGGCTTCTGTGCTGAGGATTAATCTTTGTGATAGTGACATGGGGTGCAGCTGAAATACCAGAGGGGTGCAGCAAGCTCCAGAGCAAAGACATACACAATACAAAATATACACTTGATTACTGTCTGAGACCCACATCATGTCATTAGTCATCACTCCCACACTATTGCTCCCACACACCTTCAACTTGTCTGAAAGTAGCAGTTACACAGAACACATTTGATTCAGCACAACATCACTGAATGGATATTACTTTACACCATAATCCAAAAATCTCTAAATTGGTAAATGGCACACTTATATAGCGCTTTTATCCAAAGCACTTTACACTGTGTCTCATTCACACACAACAATGGTAGCAGAGCTGCCATGCAAGGTGCTAACTTGCCATCAGGAGCAACTTGGTGTTCAGTGTCTTGCCCAAGGACACTTCGGCATGTGGAGTCATGTGGGCCGGGAATCGAACCACCAACCCAACGATTAGTGGACAACCCGCTCTACCACCTGAGCTACAGCTGCCCTGGCTTTGTTCCTGTGAACTTTACTGGATCATGAGTGTTTCTGTCTTGAGTTTCTTCTGTATTGGTGCATTTAGTAAGTTTTTCCACTTTTATCCAACGATTTACAAGTAAGGGCAGTTGATGGTTAAGGATCTTGGTCACACTTCCTGGCTGTGTTGGGATTCTGGGTCGTCAGCCTAGTGGCCTTGCCTTCAGCCTCTGGCAAGGAGCTGTTGTTGCAGCCAACTGGGGCACTGGCCTCCAGCTAGGAGCTGCAAGGCCTCCATTAAGGGGCTGGAGGCATGGCTGACCGAAATGGTGGCCACTTAGACCCTAATTTGCAGCTGTAGCTATTGAGTAGTTCACTAGGTCTAACTGATGTTCCTCACACCACGAGACAAAAAGTCCCCACTTGAGTGAGTAGATGGTGCTCTAGCTTTCAACGTGGTCTCTACAACCTTGGTTGAGAGACCAGAATCTATGAGTTGGTGCCCCTCAGTGGCCAGATCCACAGTTTCCATATTTCCGGCCAAGGGTGATAATGAGCTGTTGTTGCAGCTGGCTGGGTCATGACCCTCAGCCATCAGCCCTTGTCCTCTGCCTCTGGTGAGGAGCAATTGTTGCAGCCAGCTGGGGCATCAGTCTGTCGGCCTCCTACAAGAAGCTGTTGCATTGCACATTGAACAGTTGTTGCATTGCAGCTGGCTTTGGTGTTGGCCTGGTGGCTGAGAAAACATCTGCTAAACCCCTTAATATTTCTTTAATCTTTGATTGATCAAATGAACATACATAATGCATATTGTTTTGCTCAGTGTAAACTTCCAAAGTTGCTTCTCAAGCACTGTGCATATAGTTACCCACCTGTAATGGTTTTTCACCTTGCCTTGAAGTCTCTCAGTGATGCGCATTCTTGCCTTCAGTTACTTCTCATTGCCATAGCATAACCATGGTGAGGATCTGCCATTGCAAAATCAGTACGAGGCTACATGCTGCAGCTAGTTGTCAGACGTATTCCTGCTAAAAGAATCTGCATAAAAACAATTGTGTCATGATGAACCATAAACATGATGAGCTCTTTGCAGGTGTGATCATCTATTTGCACCAAAAACACAGTGCTGTTGTATTTCTGGAACATCCATTACTGTCAAGAATTTTGGGGATATAATATATGGGTTAGTTGTACTTCTTTCATGGATGCCATGGATATGGGAAAAGTAATGTCAAATTTATGTATTATATGGAGTTCACAATATTGTGATTATAAAGGTTTAAACTATATAATTTTCTGTCTTGAATGCTTAAACTTTAAACTAGCAAAATTAGCAGATTTGCTTTAATGATTAAATATATAAACATATATAAAAAGCATTTAACATCTGCCTTGAATGAAGGAAAACATTTGAAATGAAAATATTTATTTAAAAAGCAGCGTGAAAATGTAGTACACCATCATTATTAATGAACCCTGAGTAAATGTCACTTGTGATCAGGGATATGCAACCAAATATTAAGTGTTATTTTCTTTAATTTACTTTTAGACTATGCGTTACTATATATTTGCTCACCTGAAAATTGAGTGGTCTCTCAACAAAGGTGCCATATTACATCTAGATGTACATCTCTGGAAATGAAAGCTGAAATTCTGATCTATTATCTTCAATGTATAGCAAAAACAAAAGATTTGGCCTTGCTTTTCCAATAGTTTTGGAGGGGACTGTATATGTTTGGTTTGAAATGATTTTATATTGTTTTGAGTTTGCTAAATCTACACAATGTCAGTGGATAAAATATGATTACATTTATTTATTAAAACTCTATGCACACCTCATTTACTGGGACTTGGGACTTAAATGAGCACTCGAGTCAAATGACTGAAATGAGTCAAGGTCATTTTTCTGGATACAACCCTTGGCTTAAATAATATCTATTTTGAGCTAAAATTACTGATTATTATTATAAAATTCTGCTTAATTTGTAAAAAGATAAAAAATGAGGGAGAGGAAGACAAGCAATGAGAGAGAAGGGGTGATGTTGTGATGAGCAGACGGTATTTCGATTCATTCCCTTGCGTCTGTGGTGATAATGTGAGTCACGCAGGAGGCTGCAGGATAAAGGAACTTATTAACCTCGGAAACACAGTTAATTAAACAGGCCCTCCTCACTCCTGCCTGTTCATCAGATCAAAGGCAGTGGAACTGGATCGGAAGAACAAGGGGAGAATGAGAGAGAGAGAGAGAGAAAGAGAAAGAGAGGGAGAAGATAGCCAACCCCTTATCACAAGAACACTCACAATGTCACAGGGATTCAGTGGCGGACTGCAACTGGGTGCCTGCCCGCTCAGCAAGTCTTGATATTTCAAACAGTGACTATGTGAGTCAGATGAAAATGTGTGGTTTCATATAAAGCCTCGTTTTTCTGAGAGGGTGAAAAACAGCATGGTCCAGGATTAAAGAGACAGCTCTGTGTTAGGATAAAATGTCTGACAGCTCTCTCATGAGACATGTTCAAGACATGGCTGAGAGCAAGAACCTCCTCAGAGCTACAAGCTACAAGGGAACAAGGACACACAACCCCATTCTTAAAGGAAAAGTCCACCTTAAAAAATATTAAAGATGCCTGCCTTGAAGGATTTGTGAAATGCCAATTTATTGGCTGATGCTGTATTTTCAATATTCTTTTGAGAATATTTTTTGAGTTATATGCCTGCTGTCCTAGGAATAGTGGACACAAGGCAATCCACCAACCTGCATGTTTTTGGGAGGTGGGAGGAAATTGGTAAACCCACTGAAAACTCATGCAGATGCACCAAGAACATGATAAACTTGATGCTGTATTTTTGTTTACCGGTGAAAAATTACTGGCTGTCTGCTACTCTGACTTCACAATGGGATATTACTAGTGCAGTATGCTCTGTATGGAACTGGACTACATGGTACACAGATAGTAGAACCCTGGAATTGATTGTATTACCATGCTTTACTTTAATTGGTAATGGCTGGTGAGTAAGCAAGCCTGTTAAAAATCAATTCAAAGTAATGACTGAGCAAGGTAGGTTTCCAAAAAGCCTCTCCTTGTTTAATTACGAAAGGCTGGTTTTAACTGCAGTTTTGTAATAAAAATGAAACAATTCAAATAAAGGGGGCTGTTACATTTTTCTGAGCATAGATAAATGACTGCTCTGTATCTATAATAGGAGAACCTCTTTGGGTTATAGACATTTAGGGCTGTAAGTGACTGATGTCAGTTGCTTGTGTAAAGAAACAAAAAGACGCTTCATTTCCTCGCTATCTTTTCTGAAAATGTCAGAACTTTTCTATCATTTTTTTTTAAAAAAAAGAGAAGAGGAAGAAAAAAAAGGAATGAGCGAGAGAGAAAAATATGAGTGAGAGAATTCAGGAAGTGTGTTACGGCTTGCTCCCATTTCATCACGGGGAATAGCGCACACTTTCTGGGTGAAGTGTTTAGGAGTGTAGCATGCGATGGCAGCCTCAAGAGGCTGCGCATGGTAATGTCTACATTAAGCAGCTCAGCTCGCGACTCACGCTCTTCTTGGAAGCCGAAGCGAGTTGGGTTTCAGAACCTCGTGGATTTGGGCCGGCCGCTGCCGAGGCAGCTAGCCATCTTACGTTCAGGTGATCTCTTATGGCAGGGGTACCCAAACTTTTCCAGGGCAAGGCCCCCCAAATGTCATTAACATTTGACCGAGGCCTCCCTTTTGCAAGATGTCTTTAAAACACATTAAAAATACAGACTTTTGAATATATCCCCCTTTTTTTTTTATTAATAATTACATCTTACATCTTTACATTACATTACATTAGGAATTGATTGTGTGTGTGTGGTTGTGTGTGTGGTTGTCTGAGAGTGAGAAAGAGAAAACATACTAGTGGGAGGGATGGGCTTGGTGGCTCCGACCAAATTGTTGAGACCCCCCCGGGCGCCCCTGGCGGCCCCCACTTTGAAAACCACTGTCTTATGGATCCGGAAGAGGAGCCGGAGACTAGCGCTGCTCTATCTCTTCCTCTGTCTTCCGGGTTCAGCTCTCCGCGGAATTTTGGAGCTCGCGTCGTGACTCCGCCTTCCGCTATGGAAAGCCAAAATGGAAACACACACACACACACACACACACACACACAGAAATAATAGTAATAATTCCTCTCTGACCCCGATGAGCCAGAAGGATGTGCTAAAAACTGAGAGCAGCATATACAGAGGTGACATATCGACATATGGCGGCATTCAGCCAGTTTCTTCCCTGTTGTCTCGAGTTCACCCGGGCATCCACGAGTGGCGCACGGGCCAGAACAAGTGCGAGGGAGACCCAGAAGGCGAGTATGGCAGCCCGCCAACCCCCGTGGACAGCCAGGGCAACTGGGCGGCCACAGTCGCAGCCTGCTACTAGGCCTGATCTGAGAATGGTCATAAACGCCAAGCAGGCAAAGAACAGTGGTCCTGAGGGGCCGTGGAGGGACGTATCAGAGGACATGAGGTTGTTAGGGCAGGTAGCCCCCAGTGCTACTGTAGGGCCTCCCCTAGCCAAGGTGGTCCCAAGTTTTCAGTGTTCTCTGGTCAGTGAGCTGTCACAGGGCAACAAAAATCTGATGCTTTCCCTCCAATAGAATGTGGAATAGTTAACTACACTAAAAACCATCTGGCAGCGTGGAAACTACTGCTAAATGTGTCTCCATGGGTTCTGTCTAGAAAAGGGTTACCAGGTCCAGTTTATAGCTTGACAAGCCCCCACAGTAGTCAGCACAGACCAGAGCCCGACGTTACCACAGGAAGTAAGATCCCTATTGGACAAAGGGGCCATAGAACATGTACCCCGTTCCCTGAGGGAGGGAGGTTTTTACAGCCGTTATTTCCTGGTCGCAAAAAAATAGGAGTATGCGGCAAATTCAGACATACAGGTTCAAGATGCTGACGCCTAAACTTATCGTTCCACAGATTCAGTTTGAGGACTGGTTTGTGACGATAGATCTAAAAGGTGTATATTTCCACATAGAAATATCGCTAGCTTTATCCCCTCGCACCTTCACAAAGTGCATGGATGTCATTCTGGCTCCATTGTGACTCCAGGGCATCCATGTACTAAACTACCTGGATGACTGGTTAATTCTAGCACGATCCAGGGAACTGGCAGTTCAACATCGAGATGTTGTTCTCACCCACATGAAGAGCTTGGGGCTCAGGTTGAACCTCAGAAAAGTATGCTTTTCCCAGTGCAGTGGATGACTTTTCTAGGGGTTATAAGGATTCTACTACGATGAGGGCGTTTCTATCCCCAACATGCGTAGGGTCAATCCTATCAACACTGAGCAAGATAAAGCTGGATCTTGGGAGACTATTGGCACTTATGGGCCTATTGCACAGGAGACCGTTCAGTGGGGGCTGAGAAGTTGGGGTTTTCGTCCAAGGACGAAAGCTCTGAGAATAATCAGTGTCACACGGCGATGCCTACGTGCTCTGAGAATTTGAGTGTCCCCGGTTTCTAGCCTTGGGTCACACTCTAGGGGTGTCTCCTTAGCGCAAGACGGTAATGACAGACACCTCTCTCACGGGCTGGAGCGTGGTCTTAGACAGTTGTCCAGCTCACAGTCTCTAGTGTGGCCCTCATCTGGAGCGGCATATAAATTGCCTACAAATGTGGGCCATATTTCTAGTACTGAAATTCCTTCTTCCTCAATTGAGAGGTCACCATGTGTTTACAGACAACACACCGGTGGTCTCATATATTGACCATCAGGGAAGATTATGTCTGTGCCCCCTGTTCAGGCAGGAGCAACTAATTCTTCTCTGGGCAGAAGGAAAGTTTGTCAGTGAGTGCAATGTACATTCTGGGAATATGGGGGCAGACATCCTGTTGAGGCAGGGGAATTGGTGGCTCCATCCACAAGTGGTGGAGTCGATATGGCGAGGTTTGGCCAAGCGGGACTGCAGGTGTTCGCCTCCGAGGAGACGACACACGGCCCGCTGTGGTTCACCCTTACTCCTCCCCGCACAATTAGGGCTGAACGCCATGGTGCACATGTGGCCGAGGTCACATCTGTACGCTTTCCTCCCCCATCGCTCTGCTCCCACAAGTTCTAGCCCTGCTAGATGGCACTCCTTGGGAGATTCTCATCCGCAGGGATCCACTGTAGACCCAGTGAACTGCGCAATAGCTACAGTCCTGGAGTTCTTACAAGAACATTTCTCAGCGGGGTGGGCTCCTTCTACAATCAGGGTTTACGTGGCCGCCATTTCGACCAGCCACGCCCCTGTTGATGGAGCCTCTGTGGGGCAACATCCTCTAACTTTGAGGTTTATGCGTGGTGTCAGGTGGCTGAGGCCGATCTGCAGGCAGCGCATACCTTCCTGGGACCTTTCTGTGGTCCTGGAAGGTCTCTCAGGGGCCCCATTTAAGCCCTTTAGAGTCAGCCTCTGAGAAGCTTCTGACTCTGAAGGTAGCTCTTCTGCTGGCCCTGACATCTCTCAAGCGAGTAGGAGATCTACAAGCTCTCTCTGTTGCCCTTCCTGCCTTGACTTTGCCCTGGATTGGCCAAAGGCCTTCCTGTATCCTATGCCGGAATATATTCCTAAAGTGCCTACATCAGTTGCCCACCATGTGGTGGGCCTGGTGCAGGCTGTCTGCCCTCCTCCATTCCCCACACTGCAACAAGATCGAATACACCTGCTGTGTCCAGTAAGGGCTCTCTGTACTTACGTCCCCCGCTCCAGCCAGTGGCGTAAGTTGGAGCAGCTGCTGGTCTGCTTTGGCAGCGACAGTAGAGGTGAGGCTGTGTCAAAGCAACGCATCTCTAATTGGATAGTGGAAGCAATCTCTATTGCTTATGAGGCGCGCGGTCTCGCTACGCCTCTGGGCATAAGGGCTCATTCCATAGGGCGGTCACCTCCGCGAAGGCTTTGTTCAAAGTGGTATCCTTACAGGATGTGTGTGCTTCTGCAGGGTGGTCTAAGCCACACACATTCATTCATTATTACAGCCTGGGTATTCATTCCACCCCATGCTCGAGTGTCTTGCAATGACCCTCGTGCTTGGGTCTTTTTGAACAGGCCATACCCTCAGTATGACGGAGTGGGTATTCTCGTTCCCATAGTATTATGCTAAACGCAATGTCGAAGTTTCCATTGAAAGGGAATGTCTGGGTTACGCATGTAACCCTGTTGCCTGAGAACGGAATGAGACGTTGCGTAGCTTTGTCATACCAGGGCAGGCCTGTGAATTGCATCTTCACTTCAGATAATAATTCAGATAATTTTATAATTGTTATGACAATTTTTTCAATACTTTTAAAATTTTTTCTGAACACTTAACACACCAACACACCTACAGCACACAACTGGCAAAATGGTTAATTTCATGCTCAAAATCACACACTGTAAACTAAACTCCAACACTCAATTTCAAAATACAGTAATACACTAACACAATAAACTATGTCTACCAAATCACTAACACACGTTCTCTTCCAACAGGAGCATGTAGTCAATCATAGCACACTGTCTTCAAAACACTAACATCAGATGGAATTACAGAAACTGCATTATTTTATAAGTGTCAGGTCTGCCCTTATACAATAGACAGTATATTGTATTGATCATAAATTGTGCTTTGCACTGCAGTTTCTTTTGAAGCCTCTCTACATTTTTGTTTTGTTAGGTTTAGTAAACACATGCATTTTGTTTCTTTTGCTGCAGAAATTCAATACAAAAAATGAATGCCCCGTCTCAGAGTAGCTTTATAGAATGTATGGTTTATGGAAAAAAAGAAGACAGAGACAGAATTGCCGCAATAAAGACTCTATATGCAACAGGACATTACTGCAAGATAACAAAAATATGCAATATAGCTACCATTTATTCTGTGAAAATACAAAATATACAAACAGAAAAAGCTACAGAAGAATAAAAAAAGAAATAAGTAATCTTCTAATCTGCCATACAGGCATACGGTCATTGTAGAGTAATACATGATAAAATGACTGTATTTACACTTTGCAGTAGGCGGAGCCCTTATATCCGACCTGTTGGTTTCTTGAAAAATCTGGACAATGGATTCCACTGTGTCCCGGCTGAGATTTGGTTATACTCATTCACCAGCCTCACTGTATGATAGCCTGTGGTTTATGACATGGTCTATGATAGTAGCTCTTATTTCATCAGGTACCCTAGCTCTGGCCCTTCTCTGAGTGCCACCACGCATTCTAACTCCTCTCTCTCTACCTTGTCCTCGTCCAGGCACTCATCACCCTTGTCCCACTCCTCTCCCTTGTCCTGGTACTTGTCTTCCTTTCGCTCATGTAGGCGGTTTTCTAACTTTCTTTTTGTTGCGCTATATTGTTCCTTTTCCACACAAGATCAGCCCAAAGAGGTCGTGTTTTACTCTATACCATATGGTCATACCATTGAAAAAACCTCAACACCTGAGTGTGTTTCCTAGATGGGAATCAGTTGTGATTGATCTATTTGCATGACTTCAATCAGCTGTTTTTCAATAGCAGTGAAATAAAATACAGGGGATATATATGTGAAGAAATGTGTTAATTGTATGGCCTACACAGACGGATATTGTGCTGTCTATGTTAAGAGTTTAGGAAAACTGTTAAAAGTATTGAAAAAATTGTCATAGCAATCGTAAAAAAAAAAAAAAGCGGTTGGGTGCTGAAGACACCAGTTTGTTATGTTTTAACAAGCAGAATTTTCCCCCATTCATCCATTATGCATTTCTTCAGGTGTGCAACTGTACAGGGCCTTCGTTGCCTTATTTTACGCTTCATAATGCGCCACACATTCTCAATCGGAGACAGGTCAGGATTGCAGGCAGGCCATGCTAGCACCCGCACTCTCTGTTTACACAACCATGCACTTGTAATCCGGGCAGAATGTGGTTTGGCGTTGTCCTGCTCTGGATGGCAGCATATGTTTCTCCAAAATGTGTACATATCTTTCTGCATTAATGATGCCCTCACAGATGTGCAAGTTAGCCATGCCATGGGCACTGACACACCCCCATACCATGACAGACACTGGCTTTTGGACCTGACACTGATAAAAGCTTGGATGGTCCTTTTCCTCTTTGGTCCGGAGAACACAATGGCTGTTTTGTCCAAAAACTATTTGAAACGTTGAAATGTATTGGTCCTGAGGTGGTTGTGGAGCTCCGCTGAGCCACAGATTTGTCTCTCAGATTTGTGCCACAAAGCAGACGGCTGGTGCCATCGGCCGTTCTATGGCTGCTTTGGTGAGAGACGCATCTGTGGCTTAATTTGTCAGGAATAAAGACAAAGTGTTTTTATTGAATGCCCCTGTTCTCCTGCTGGCTTGTTCGACGATGCAGTAAATACTGTCATGGACAGGTTTCAGGAAGTGAAGAAACCGTCAGAGGCATTCAATGAATTTCTCCCTCATTGCTTCAAGCTCCCAAGAGCTTTGAGTGGTCCTTAGCCTGGGACTAGCACTGATAGGGTGGAACAGAAAGCTAGTGTGGCTGCCCCCCTTCCCCCCACACAGAGGCAGGGGGTCCGGGGAGCTGCAATCCCAGTTCTCCAGAGGCGTGAGAATGACCATTCTAAGTGCTAGAAGGAGGAAGTAGTCCTAAGGGGCTGATAAAGTAGGATATCGAGGACTTTGAGATTCTGCTTGCCTCCAGGATTTCTGTTTCATCTATTCAATGATCTCCCATGTTTTCATGTTCTTCCTGTTCAGTGAGCTGGGCAGGGAAATTAACATATGATACTTTCACTTTAAAAAAGAAGTCTCTCTCTCCCTTGAGTGTGCAGGGGTTCGGGAATGCATGCATCATGCAGTTTGGGTCTGCGTTACCTGAAACTGTCCTCATTATACATGTAGTTTCAGTGTGTTATACTCAGTTTAGCGTTTGCACATTCAGTTCAACTATTGATTTGTCATGATAAGATCTGAAAAGTGCACATTCTCAAAACTATATTCCTCTCCTTTCAGTTGACTCTATTGGGCTGTTATGAATGCAAAATATTTCTGAGGAAATATTTCTTCTCATATTTAAAAGGGGGTATTTATTATCACAGGGAAGTTGTACACTCTATTACGCGTCTCTTTCACTTTGTGATTCCAATAGCATAGTGAGACTCAGTGACTACCAGGATAGTGCTGTGGATTCTACAAATGCTTCAAATTCACCCATGGAGAAGTGTATTCTCTAAATATGTGTCGCTTCACTTCGTGGTGCAGATAGCGTCAATTAGATCCTGTCACTGAGGTGGGGGGGCTACTAGATGTTTCACTGGTAGACTGGGGGTGTGGCTACTTATTGGCTGACTGTGTAGTTGCTCACATGCTCTTTAAGGGGCAAAACGGCTGAGGGAAGGTAGCTGGCTTAGATTGTGTTATTTAACCGGTGCTCTCTTACGTTTGATTTCTGGATGTTTTATCCCGTTTGGACACTGTTATCTGAAGTCACTTTTCCCACATCGACATTTCTCCCCCCACTCCTCAGTCGAGGCTGTTGGGATGGTTGAGTGATAATATTTCTGAGGGAATATTTTTCTCATATTTAGGGGGAAAGTCCCTACCACAGGAAGCCAAATTTTAGGTAGCCTGAGGGGTCCTAAAAGTAAAAGGCAGGGTTGATCTTGAGGGGTCATCCAGCCCAAGGCTTCTGGGTGGGCCTTTTGGAGTGTAGTTGAGCTTATATTGCGTTATATTGCGTTTCAGTATGTTACACACATTCTATCATATTGTACGTTCAGTACGATTACTGATTTGTCACGATAAGATCTAAATGTTGCACACTCCCACATACACCCCCCCTCCTTTCAGTTGAGTCTGTTAGGGCTGGTATGAAAGCAGGGTATTTCTGAGGAAATATCTCTTCTCATATCTAAAAGGGGAAGACAGACATCTTTCCGAGGTAGGGGCTGAGGCCCGGGGAATAGTGTAGTTGAGGCCACGCCTCTTTCCCAATAGCTCTGCTTTCAGAACAGGGGGTTTGTCAAAACCAGTAAAGTCTTTTGCTGCTAGCTCCGCTTTGACCAAATCCACGTATGGTTTTCAGACATCATAGCCCTATCGAGGCAGTGTAGGATGTAAGTCTGGCCCCTGAGGGGGTACCAACTCCTAGGTTTATTAATGCTGAGGTTCATGGTTTGTTAATTAGTAATGCGGTACATAATGATCTATAAGGAAACAGTCTAAGAGCGTAGTCTATATTTTAATCTATAATGCAGTCTATGTTTTTTTTACATCTTTACTTCATTTAAATCCAATGTACCAAATATTTTGGTGTGTAGTGGCAAAACAAGAAAGAATTCTTGACTTACATGTTTCATTCAACAAGTTAAACTTCTTGTGAGTTTTTATTTACCAAGAATTTACCAACAATTAAATAAAAGTGTCAACAAAAGTGGCTTTCCGTCACTCAACATTTAAGAACACACCAAACAAAAAGAAAGTAGTGAAACAAACAGTTTACCTGGGTTCCATCTTGAAAGTATTTTGCAGGTGGGCAATAGCTGAGCAGGCCCAAGGCTGAACCATACAGCATGTTTGATCTTTGCCTTTCATTTTACAAAGAGCCATAACAGGCCTATTGTCCTACAGGTGGCAGAGGATCCATTAATTTTGACAGTGGCATGGACTCATGATAGTACACACTACAGGAACTCTGGTACAGGACACAAATAATGGGCCTTAGAGTTCTGACAGCTCACAAATGTAGTTCTAAATTTGCCCACATTTCTGCAGTGACAGGTGTTACTTGGATTTGAGGAGTTGTGTCCAGTGAATTATTCGATTCAGTGGAGAGATGGTATTTTCAAAGGCTCATGCCGTGACAAGCATATAAATTGGACTGAGTAACAGAAATGGTCCTGCACGCATCAATAATCTCTTACACCTGCCTGTAATACAAAATGCCCTATGTGCATGCACGCTACTTTTATTATTCTTTGTACATTTTTTGTTTTTGTTTTCTTTTCCATGCACTCAACTTAACTCTATATAAAACCATTTGTATCCGGAGGTATCAAGATCATTTGATCAAATTTAAGACAGCAAATACATAATGTAAATCTCAACAAATTATATGAGTACAATAGAGGTGTAGGATGGACACACAAACTCAGTGTCATGTAATGGAGGTTAGGACAGATGCAAGAGCTTTTATTAAAGAGAGGCAAATCCAAATCATGAGACAATAGCGTGGTCAAAAAACAGTCAATGGGTCAGGCGACTGGCAAACAGGCACAAACTAGGCAAAACAGCCTAGTGCCAAAACAACCATAATGAACTTTCCTTTACTTTCACACTATCCGTTGTTACCCAGATGAGGACGGGTTCCCTTCTGAGTCTGGTTCCTCTCAAGGTTTCTTCCTCATATCACCTTAGGGAGTTTTTCCTCACCACTATCGACACCGGCACGCTCAACTGGGATAAATTCACACATTTAAAAATTTATTCTGTATCCCGTGTTTATATATTTCTGTAAAGTTGCTTTGAGACAATGTCTGTTGTAAAAACCGCTATACAAATAAAATTGAATTGAAAATTGAATTGAAAACAGGAATCGAGAAATGTGGATGAGTATAGAATCAAAACTAGGATCAAAAATAGGACGTAAAACACGATGAGGTGGTATACGTCAAACAACGGCTTGGTATATGGGAAAACACACGTAATACTTCGCCACGTACATAGATACACGAGGGGTTTAAATAACAAACGTAATCAGGGGTGAAACACAAGACAACTGAGAAAAATGATGACACACATACGGGAAACAACCGATGAAAATACAGGGGCAGAGACAGGACAGAAATCACAGATGCACGTGTCAAATGTAAACAAAGTCAAGGTCACTGAAAAGCCAGAAGCGTGCTCTCGCTTTGAGCTCACGCATCGAGCTTGTGCTTCAGGTTTCCGAGCATGCTGAGTGCTACAGCACTTACTGCAAAGGGAAATCGTGACACTCACACACACACACGCATGCACACATGCATGCACACATATACATACACACACACACACACACACACACACACACACACACATACAATACATACAAAAATGTATCTACAAATGTATCTTTATTCAGCCCTTTTCACCTTTCAGATTAAAAAAAAATGGTATCACTGAAAAACACAGAGTTGCTAGTTTAGTGGGTACTGTGAAGTAAATAAAACCACACAACTGGCCAACTTAGTATGTTTTCCATTCTGGAATCCATCTCTGGATATATATATAAATGGACAATTATCAAAATATGACAATACAATTGAAGGTACAGTGAACAGTAGTAATCCAGTATAAACCATACTGTTCACTGTACCTTCAATTGTAATGTCATATTTTGATAATTGTCAATATATGTCATATATATGTGTGTGTGTGTGTGTGTGTGTGTGTGTGTGTGTGTGTGTGTGTGTGTGTGTGATTCAGATTGGGTTTCCTAGGCAGAAAAGACTGCAGTGGATGTTATTTCAGGCTTTGAATGTCGTAGGAAAATGAAGCAGTGCTCATCCATGCGATTGATTGAGAAAAAAGATGGAAAGATGTGTCTCTGGCACATGTGTAGTCACTTCATATGCCATCTCCCTGACTGTTTCCGCTACTCTGACTAGGACAAATTGTGGTTTCTATCTTTGTTAGACAATCTTTGTCAGCACGGAAGGGTTTGAAGGCATTTGTAGAAATATTCTTGAGCAGTCATAAAGGTGTACTTGTTAAACTGCATCCCTAATGGCAGCCTGAGCTTGCACAAAAGACTTTCACAGAAGCACCAAGTCTGTCCTATCCAAGTCTATAGAAGTTCTTCACTAACTAGAAGAAAGTGCCTAAAGTGTCTGATTTACTGAAGAAAACTTATCACACAGTGTTACAGTAACTTCCTCCACTACTGTAGCTGTTGGTGCCTCTAATAGATCTAGAGATCTTGAGTCAGCATCATGGTAACTTGTTAAATAAATACACATAGCTAAAGCTAGAGAATAGAGCTAGATAGAGCTAGCTACAGAAAGTTAGAGGCCCAGCATGTGGCACGTCTACCTTTGTCAAAGCCCCCGGACAGAGACAGATGGCTTAGAACGGTGGGTGAGTGTGTAAAAGTGTTTGTGGGTAGCAGATTACAGCAGCGCAGGGGAACAGAGCTCTAAATCACAGTTTATCTCCCACCGACCACAGACACACACTAATGGTCATCACAGCAGGAGTAGGACTGTACAGGTTTGCGATGGAATGAGACCGAACAACAGGCCAACACACACTTTCGGAGAAGAGATGCTCACAGTGCTACTTCTGAATAAGACGACTGAGCAATGAGGATATGTAAGATGTATGGATTAGAAATAGGTGATTGTACTTATTTTTTTTTTCTTCAAAACTCCATGTTAATGCCATGTTTTGGAATGAGCACATATGGGTCCGATGGTCAGGTGTCCACTTTTGGCCATACAGTATTTTGTACCAATCTATATTAAAGTGAATGAAGGTGAGATACAGATATGATGCTGATACATTCAGTTCAGTCAAATTTTATTTGTATCACTTTTAGCATTAGACATTTAGCATTTATCACAAAGCAACTTTACAGAAATGAGGATGCAAATTTAAATCCCTAATAAGCAAGCCAGAGGCAACAATGTAAAAAACAAAAACAAAATCAAAAAAACAAAAAAAACCTAAGAGAAACCAAATTCCAAAAGGGAACCCATTCATTCCCCTCTGATTGACACAAGCGTACATTCATATAGAGAAAAGGCAAATCACACGAAATGTGCTAAATGTGTTAAAAGGATATGAAATATTTGGTGTGGTCATCTTGGTAATAGAAGTTAGATGACCATAGGATAGTATTTATGACTCTTAAAAAGTGCATGTATGAAGTATCCAGGTGGTATTATTCATTAAAGCAGGCAGGTGAGTCTTAGGCATAAATTGTTTTTGGGAAGTGCAATAGTTTAGGTTATCCTAGTGTCAGTGGGTTAGGTTTTTGGCTAATATGCGGAAGGTCATGAGCTGAATTTCCAGCATTGCCAAGCCACTATTGTCTTTAACCTCAAATGTTCAGTTGTACTCTGGATCCATTTGCTTTTGTTAAAAGCATCAGCCAAATAAATAAAATCCATCCATCCATTTTCCGTGACACTTATCCTACAATGGGTTGCGGGGAGCCTGGAGCCTATCCCAGGGGACTCAGGCACAAGTTGGGGGACACCCGGGATGGGGTGCCAACCCATCGCAGGGCACAATCACACACACCCATTCATACACTACAGACAATTTAGAGATGCCAATCAGCCTACAACGCATGTCTTTGGACTGGGGGAGGAAAATCTGAGTACCCAGTGGAAGCCTGCAAGGCATGTCGAGAACATGCAAACCGAATGCACACAGAGCAGACCAACCCCGGATGTGCTAACTACTAAGCCACTGTGCCCCATCAAATAAATAAAATGTAACAATAAAATGTAAAGTCACAAGTGTACAAAGCTTCAGATGAAGAAGCAAGAAGAGAGATGAAGTTGGGCATCAGGCTCATTCAGGTAGCTATGGTGGGTAAAAGAAGTGAGTCCCAGAAAATAACAGAAAGGCTATTCCATAGCTCAGTGGATTTGCAGGAATAAGCTCTGCCCCCTGCTGTAGTTCACATTATTCTAGGTACTAATAAAGAACCTGCACCATTTTATCAAAGCAGGCATAGCTAATCATAATAGTCCAAATGTTTACTCAGGTACTGTTAGGCGAGACCATAGTGCTTTATTTGTCATCAGTATTTTAGTACTACTTATTATTGGGATTATAGTATTTTATAATGCAAAATTTTACTGGGAACCAATGTAGTGTGATAAAATACTGTAGGTGTTATAAAATAGGTATAATATGGTCCAACCTTCTGGCTGCTGCATTTGGGACTGACAGAAGCATATTCTTGCATGCTGGAGTATCCAATAATATAATCCAATCAGTTAAAGCTGTTACTAAAGTCTGCAGCCAGTTCAACACTCTTTACGGGATTATTAAGAGGCAGACCCTGGTGGTGTCATATCTGAACTTCATGATGTTTACCGATGGGTCCCGATTGTGTGCAGTGATTGGTATAAAGCCTGAAGACAAGGGGCAAAAATAAACAGCTTTAAACAGTTCCTTCCCAGTCCTTCACACCTGCTGTCTTCCTTCTGTCAGGAAATCTGTGATTTGTGATAAATGGAATTTGATACATTCAGGAGACTTGACTTGCAGCAGCTCTTGGTCAGTGGTGTTAAAAGATGAGCAGAAGTCCACTAACAGAATCCTAACATAGGTTCCTGGACTGTAGATGCTGTAGCATGAAATGCAGGCTCAGACTGACTGCTGGCTTTATACACTAGCTGCAGAGGGTCCAGTATGTGGTCAGTTGTATACTTCAGATAAACTAAGACGAGGCATTTGAAGACTTTCATGACTACAGAGGTCAGTGTAATTAACCTGAAGTCATTTAGGCTCTTGTTATTTTGGGGACTGGGAGTGCCATTGGTGGATTTGAAGCAGATGAGAACAGAGCAGAGGTCCAAGGACTGAAAATATCTGTAAAGATTGGTGCTACTTGGTCACAGCAGTGCTTTCGGGTGGGTGTTGAGATTAGGTCTGGTCCTTCCTGGAACTTAATAATAATACAGAATTAAGAGTCAGCCTCTACTTGACCACATTCATTGTACCACAAAATATAATTTCTCACCTGGCTTTAAAGGTTATGACACTTCTATAAGTTGAGAACTAAAGCTACTCAGGCAATCCTTATGAAAGTAACTCCACTGATTGTTCCTTTAGGGATACTCGAGTTCCTAATAATACTGAATTAGAGTCAGCTTCCACATGGTCACATGCACCAATGGCTGCCCTTAGTTGAGGTCTAAGATCAGCGCTCATAAGCAAGTAACTGCCTTGACCAAAAGCATCAGCTAAAATCTTACTATCTGCATTTCTGGCTCTGTGCCCTCTCATCAGTATTGCACTTTCTTGCTATTCTGTTCGGTCTATGTAGCCTCTGCAGAAATAAATAAAGGGAGATATAGAGGGCCAAAAGGACAGCTTTAATTCATTATGCTAGCCGCTAGGGATGGAAGGCCAATTAACACAGCAATTAACTAAGCCAACAGTTCTTCTATATGAATGTTATAGGTCATTGTAACAGTGTGAAAACTTGTTTTATTCAGAGTGCCCTCTAGTTATTTAGGGCGTTTATACAAACTGTACTGCACACGTTTGTGGAACTTCAGTTCATTGAACTGCTATGTCAGGGAGTTCGTGCAAGTCAGAACTGACTGAACTGAATGTAAATTGTTGTCAGGGGGGGATATTGTAATAAAAAAACATTTCTCCTAGTGACATCATAGCCTGTGATCCATGTCGAGAAGCAGAGAAAACCTATTTTACTGCCATTATCAGATGAATCATAGAAATGTTTTGTAAAGGGAGAGCATCTTTAAACAGCAGCCAAAGCAATCAATGTGAGGACGCAACAAACACAGCAAATGCCTTACAACCCCTTTAATTGATCTGTGGTGTATCAAACACAATACTGTGGAACATAAAATAGGACAACATCTTCTCCTTTGAAAACATTCTCTGATGGTTCAGAATATTCTTCATTATAAAATAAATACAAATCTCAGATTTAAATACTGAAGAGATACTTCAAGTAGAAAGATAAATGAATAAAAACACATACGTGCTTTCAAAGGGGCACATGGGTACTTTAAGACAAAATCCATATGTTTTTAAACACTAATAAGTTGATTAGTGTGTCAGACGCCTCTTGTTCACTTCCTGTTTCCTACTTACTGGTTTTCATTAATATTTTTGCTCTTTTTTTTTTTGCATCATCATGCTTGTTTTGTTTTGCTATTTGTGCATTACTGTTTTCCAGTAGCAGTTTTCAGATTTCCGATTTCTTGTTTCACAGTTCACCTTGTTTCCCATTTCTAGTTCCCTATTACTATGGTTACCTGTTTTTTCTTCTTCTTTTTTTTTGTTCCTGAGCACTCTCTATCTCCTATTTCTAGTTTACTAGTTCTCCTTGTTTTCCTAGATTCTTAGTTTCCTAATTGTTCCTAGTGCCTAATCCTGGTATATGTAGTCGTATTGGTTTTGCTAATTTGAATTAGTACACATACAAAGTACACATATTTTTCTTTTTTATTCTATCTGCTTGAAAGGTCTCAACCTGTCTGGATAATTTAACAAAAAAAAAAAAAAAAAAAAAAAAAAAAAAAGAGAGAAGGAAACCTACTGAGCAATGTGATAAACAGTGATAAATCTATAAGAAGGTGAGTAGGTATGTTTAAACAATCCTGATTCACCCCATTTGTTCCATTTTGTTTAAGTGGTGTAGTAGACGGAGAGGGATAGTGGAACATAACTCAAGCATGCGTTTGAGAATATTAGTCCACACATAACTGGACAGTTCTCAGTCATTTCTGCTGGTGTTTGAGTAGTTTTATCATATTTCTATCTTGTCTTTTTAATCCACACTTTGATGGCTGTCTAATATAACACATCTACGGTTTTCCCATCATAAACATTTTTAATAGTTCACAGGATTCCAAGGTGGTGAAAAAAATAAAAATGCAAGTGATGAGTGAGGAATAAGTCGCTCTCCCGAGAAAGTGGAGCATGTTAGAAAGCAGAATGAGTGATTAAGTTTCCTTGTTTACCTATTTTTTAGGCCCCCAGTTCTCCTTTTCCCCAGTTCTAGTGCCATGATTATCCTTGTTCCCAGAGTCCCCTTGTTTCCCTAGTTGCTAATTCCTTAGTACTTCTTGTTTAGTTGACTTGTTTCTACTTTGCCTAGCTTTTACTTGTTTTTTAGTCTTTAATTCTCCTTGATTCCTGTTCCTAGGTTGCACATCTCCCTTTTTTTTGCATTTTAAAGTCCCCTACGTTCTCCTCATTCCCCTAGTTTTCTTAGAGTGCTTCCCAATGCATTAATTGACGCCTCATTGCCTTCTCAAACCTAGATTCTTTAGCCTGTGCCCTAAGAACTGGCAACAGATTGAGGTGGTCAGTCCAGACTTCTCAATCCCAAGTCACTGACTACACCTCTTTCTGGGAGCTCCCAAGATTTTCCCAAGCCAACTGAGAAATACAATAACTCCAGTAGGTCCTTGGTTTACCCAGGAGTCTCTGGAGGAAGCTGACCAGGGGACATCCTTGTAAGGTGCAACACCACCACTAATGGCTCCTCTCAATTTGAAGGAGCAGTGGCTCTACTCTGAGGTTTTCCAAGCTTTTCCACCAGTTGTCCTCACATTCCTTTAGCCACTCCCCACAGCTTGTGACCACAGGTGAGAATAGGGACATAGACTGACTCAAACTGAGCTACTGTTTCTTCACCACAAACTATTACAATAACTGTAACATTGATGGCTCTTATCTGAGCCATCTCATGTGCTCTATTATCCATATCTCAGGAATTAGATCCCCAAATCTCGACCAGGTATAAGGTCTGCCCTCTTATCTGAACGGAGCATCCCACTCTTCCAGGAGACAACCATAGTCTCAGACATACCTGTAGCCTACCATAATCGGCACCTCTTGTGTCTTGATATAATGCCCATGTGAACGACACTTAAAAGAGAAAACAGCCCCTTGATTTAGTCTGACACCCACATTAAACATTTTTAACTTAACGCTTAGAACATGGACACAATGCTCACTGTGTACATACATAGACTGGATTGCATGAAGTAGTGATCTAGATACTCCATCCTTTTGTAATACCTCCCACCACAAATGTTGAGGCACAAAATCATACACCATCTCCAAATCCACAAAATGCATGTAGACTGGATTACCATATTTGTATGACCCCCTCACATAGTTGCCCAAGAATAAAAAGCTGAATCTTTGTTCTATGGCCTGGGGTAACCAGTGTTGTTCCCCCTAAATCCTAGATTAAACTATCTGACAGACTCCTCTCCACAGCCCTGGTATAGACTTTGCTGGGAGACTGAGGAGTGTAATTCTATTCATAGAATACATCCTCTGGTCCCCTTAAAAGAAATAGGGACCCCCATCCCAGTTTGCCATTCCAAGGGCACTGCCCTAGATCTTCATTCATTGCTCAACAATATCCACTTACATGTACTTGCTTAGCAGAGCTGGTGAATGGTCTCCTCTTCTTCTCCTCCTCCTTCTTCTACTCCTCCTAACAGAACAGTTTGCCAGATAATTTTTTGGGTCAAAATAACATCTATTAGTGGCCTCTCCAAATTCCATGGCCGATCTTCCACTTCTCTTACTGCCTTTGCAGCAGATCTTCTGGCTCTCTAAAACTCTCAATTGAATCAGGAGACCACAGCGTCTTGCAGTTGCCTTGATGATCGAGAACGTGAATATTATCCATTGTGACTTAATGCCCATAACCTCAATCCGTAGAAGGGAGAAGTCCTTTTGAACATGAGAATTTGTCTCTCATTGAAGGTCCCAAGCAACCCGAAAGGTTCTCCAGAAATCTGGCTGGCGCCTTGTGTGATGAATCCAGTTCGTCACCAACGTCTCTTTAACTGAGTGATTAAAACATATGGCCTCAAAGTCTGATGAAACAAACAAGCACTTAAGTTCCCCAAAAGCACTATGAAGTCAGTACGATGTACATTCTTCAGCACCTGCTCCACTATCTCCAAGAAGGCTGAATACTCTGAACTAGTAGTGATCAATTCATTAAACGCAAACAGAGGCTTCCAGAGTGAGGAGAAAGGTACTTATGTAGAAGCCATGTATGACATAAACCTATGGTGTACATTTATCATTTTCACAAACCACCTACACTGAAAAAAGGAAATATGTGTTTAGAGAAAACATTATGTATAGTTTACATAAAACATGATTTCATTGTTTATACTAAATTGAATTTAAATACAAACAGTATCTAATCTACTAGCTAGAAATATGTAGAGTGTGTGTGATCAACTGACATAGTATTAATGTGATCCAATTATGTTTTAAAGTCTCATGAGGATGTTGGAGCTGACAGGAAGAAATGACTATAGCGTTAAATTAACTTAATTAACTCACGTGTGGCACAATAGTGCAAC
Organism: Ictalurus furcatus; assembly: GCF_023375685.1. Taxonomy (NCBI): domain Eukaryota; kingdom Metazoa; phylum Chordata; class Actinopteri; order Siluriformes; family Ictaluridae; genus Ictalurus; species Ictalurus furcatus. The sequence continues at coordinate 4,367,675 of NC_071279.1, forward strand.
AAATAATGTTACTGCCTCACAATGCTAGGGTCCCTGGTTTGATCCTGAGCTTGGGTGAATCCATGGAGTTTGGCTTTATTACAGGGTTTTAAAAATGCATGCTCACATCGTGCTGGATAAATGCAAACAATCTGTGTTAACGAATTAACTAAATTCAATAAACATTTTTTCAGTGTAGGTTCAAACAAATAATAAGAACAAAAAACACTAAATTAATACTATTAATGAAGAAACAATGGCTACAAAGTCAACAAATGGGCTTGAATTTACATGCCAAGTCAGTGATGACAACAGAGAAAATATTGTATAGGTTAAAACATGCTGGACAACAAGTCTTCACTAATTGATGTGGATTTATAGTGATGTATATTTGACCTAACATGGCACAATGATTTGCATCCATTCCTCTGTTGTTGTTTTCTTTCCTTGCAAACTTTCCTCACGTTTCCACACAGAGGGAAGAACTAAAGCGCAATTAAAGAAATAAGAAGCACCCTAATCGTTATCCTTGTTATGTCTTTCTATCTCCCTACTTTACCGTATTTCCCCTAGTTTCTTAGTGAACAGTGATCAAACAGGCAAGAGAGATTAAAAGACAAGATTATAAATGACTTAAAACCACCCTGGGACAATTAAATAACAATAAAACTATAAAGCGAGGCAGAGTTGTGGGTTTGTAAATTGTGCTCAGCTGTTGCCGAGTCCACATAGCCTGCAGTCAAACACAGAGATGCTCTGCCTCCATCTATATCAGAGCCGCTCAGGAGGCTGCGCTAAGTCAAAACACAAGCACGTGTCCTCGGTCTGTCTTTGTGGATTATGTCTCATTATCCCTCCTGTCTCAGCAGACTCTGTACAGGTTGTTGTTTCTGTAATCTGTAGCTTGTTTGCCTCAGGTTATTTGGGAAATTTTACATCGTGATTTTCTTCTCCATCTTTTCTCACTGAGTAAAAAATACACATAAACATACATAGAGCAGTGTCCTCAGTGTGTGTCCATTCTTCTGAATGTTTCAGTTGTCTCTCCTGATACAGAGTCCAAAAGTTGATTATTTTCGCTGTCATTTTTCTCTTTCCATGTCAGCACATATGTTCCAAATCTCTCTTTCTGACTCTCTTCATTTTTTCCTCTTGTTTCTTTTCACCTCTTTCTCTATTTCCATGTTTGTCTCTGATGTCTCTCTCTTATGCCAATTTCTTTCGGTCTCTGTGCGTATTGTTGTCTTTGTCCATCCTTCTGCCTTTTTCTTTACCTCTCACTTTGTTTCTTTTATGACATGTTTTCCCACCATTCTCTCTTTTATCTGTCTTTGTCTCGATCCCTTTCCACCTCTTTCTATGTCTCTTTTTCTGCCACTTTCGTTTTCTGTCTCTTTTTTGTCCCTGTCTCATTTCACATGCCTCTTTTTTGTCTCTTTCCATGAATCTCTTTCTGTCAGTTTCTTTCCATGTATTATTTCTTTGTCTATCTCTATCTCTTTCTCTCTTGACATCATCTCATTTTACTCACACACATACACACACATTGACAGCATGTATCTCTTTGTGGACTATGTCTTATTATCGCTCTTTTATCATTAAGCTTTATACAGGAAAAAATACTTTGGGATTATTCTCACCCTGTCTCTTTCTGTCTCTATCTGTCTCAGTCTGTTTCAGTCTCTTCATGCCTCTCTCTGTTTTAGAAGTCTCTTACTGTCTCTTTCAGTCTATTTTCCTCTATTTTCTGAGTTGAGCAGTTTGTCTGCCTCGGGGTAGGTGGGGTATTTCACGGTCTCGATTTTCTCCTTCACTTTGTAAGATGGATAGAGGCCAGTGCGCCCCAATCTGCGATTCAGTCCTTTGGAGTAACCATCCCAGTGGTTTCCGGCAACGCCAATAACATCTCCAGGCTCCAGGGCGACGTCCTCAGAAGTGCGCGGCTGATGTGCATAGATGGCGATCTGGTTGTGAGCATTTTGCCCGCCGAAATAGTAGATGTCGTCCAGAGAGTAGAAATATGATGAAGCATCTGGGTGTAGAGTCTGCATGATCTCATAGGCCACACGGCACACCTGGTACACACAGTGAGAAAAAGGAACATATTAAGGTATATTACAATAAAGGGAACTCTTACAGTGTGCTAAAATGAATTAAGTAAAAATTAACATATACAGTACACTGACATACATATATATTACATTTATTTTTGGGGCACTAATATACACTTACCATCCATTTTATTAGGAACACCTGCACACCTGCACATTCATGCAGTTATTTATTTAGCCAATCATATGGCAGCAAGGCAATGCAAAAAAAACGATTATACAGATATAGGTGAAGAGTTTCAGTTAATGTTCACAACAAACATCAGAATGAAGTAAAACTGTGTTCTCTGCGACTTTAACTGTGGCATGGATTTTGGTACCACATGGGCTGGGGTTTGAGTATGTCAGAAACTGTTGATATGGGATTTTCACACACAACAGTATCTAGAGTTTACACAGAATGGTGCGAAACAACCAAAAACATTGAGTTAGTGCCAGTTCTGTGGCTAGAAACATCTTGTCGATAAGAAAGATCAGATTGGCTCAAGCTGTCAGGAAGTCTATGGTAACTAATATAATCAGTCTGTACAACCGTGATGAGCAGAAAAGCATCTTAGCATGCACAAAACAAACCTTACAGTGGATGGGCTACAACAGCAGAAGACCACATTGGGGTCCACTGTCTACTGCCTACCAAGAACAGGAATCTGAGGTTATAATGGGCACAGGCTCACCCAAACTGGAGAGGTGAAGATTAGGAAAAAAAAAAACAGTTGGTCTTTTTCCATTCTTCAACTGTCCAGGTTCTGTGCGTCTGTGCCCATGATAGCCTCAGATTCCTGTTCTTGGCTGACAGGCATGGAACCTAATGTGTTGTGCATTCTGTAGTGCTTTTCTGCTCACCACGGTTGAAAAGAGTGCTTATTTTAGTTACTATACACTTCCTGTAAGCTCAGACCAGTTTGGCCATTCTCCTCTGATCTCTCTCATCAACAGGATGTTTCACCTCAGTTGTTTTTCACACCTTTCTATGTAAACTCTAGAGGCTGTGGTGTGTGAAAATCCCAGGAGAGGGATAGCCCATCTGGCACCAAAAATCATGTCATTATTAAAGTCACAGAGATGACACTCTTTCCCCATTCTGATGTTGGATATAAAAATTAACTGAAACTTTTGACCTGTATCTGCATGGATTCAGGCATTGCGCTGCCGCCACATGATTGGCTGATTGGATAACTTCATAAATGAGCAGGTGTACAGGTGTTCCTAATAAAGAGACCGGTGAGTGTAGGTCTGGGTAGAATTAGAAATTGTACTGCTGCCAACCACTAGAGGGGGTCACAGACATTATGGCTTCACTTTTTAACTGCAGTTCTTAAGTAAACACTTTTTCCTGGACAGGATAGCCATGGATCTAGAAGGGACCAGTGTGCTAATGGCAGGAATAAACCCTGGATGGGACACAACATACACACTTGTTCACTCCTATTGACCTACATACAGATGGAAGGAAACTGGAGAACCTGGATGAAACCTATACAGACACAGGTAAAACCTGCAAAATTTCACACAGACAGTAACCAATATGCTATTCAATTTCAAAATGAGCACAAATGAGCATATTTCTGAGGACCATACTGCCTTAGTGTGATCATGCTATATATAGACATATTAACACAACCATTACAGGTGCATCTCAAAAAAATAGAATATCGTGGAAAAGGTCTTTTTTTTTTCCGTCATTTAACTCAAAAAGTGATCTTTCATAAATTCTAGATTCATTACACATAAAGTGACATATTTCAAGCCTTTTTATGTCTTAATCTTGATTACGGCTTACAGCTCATGGAAATAAAAAATCTCAGTATCGCAAAATATTAGAATAAATAAGTTATAATACAGAAATGTTGACCTTCTGAAAAGTATGTTAATTTATGCACTCAATACTTGGTTGGGGCTCCTTTTGCACGAATTACTGCATCAATGTGGTGTGGCATGGAGACAATCAGCCTGTGGCACTGCTGAGGTGTTCTGGAAGCTCAGGTTGCTTTGATAGCGGCCTTCAGCTCGTCTGTATTGTTGGGTCTGGTGTCTCTCATAGATTCTCTATGGAGTTCAGGCCAGGCAAGTTGGCTGGACAATCAAGCACAGTAATACCATGGTCAGCAAACCAGTTACTAGTAGTTTTGGCACTCTGGGCAGGTGCCAAGTCCTGCTGGAAAAGGAAATCAGCATCTCCATAAAGCTCGTCAGCAGATGGAATCATGAAGTGCTCTAAAATCTCCTGGTGGACGCTGCATTGACTCTCGACTTGAAAAAACACAGTGGACCGACACCAGCAGATGACATGGCAACCCAAATCATCACTGACTGTGGAAACTTCACACTGGACTTCAAGCAACTTGGATTCTGTTCCTCTCCACTCTTCCTCCAGACTCGGGGACCTTGATTTTCAAATGAAATGCAACATTTACTTTCATCTGAAAAGAAGACTTTGGACCACTAAGCAACGGTCCAGTTCTTTTTAAAGGCTCAGGAAACCTTTGTAGGTGTTTTGAGTTAATTAGCTGATTAGAGCTCTTCTCAGGTCGACATTTCTGTATTATATATTCTCATGAAGGGTGTGGTAATAAGTAGAGAAATGAGATGAGTCAGATGGGCTAGAGCCTGAAAACACACTCCAGATTTAACGTAAGTGTGACTCAGGAGGGTTCAGTGTGTGTGTGTGTACCTGTGAGGAGAATGTACAGACTAGGAAGTCAGTCTGGGACAAGAAGTGGATGTCCAAGATGACTCCCTTGAGAGAGTTCTCTGTGTAGCGGTTATGCAGTCCAGCCGACCACGAGATAGAATTATCACTGATGAACTCATAATCAGGGTATCTGAAAAACACACACACACGTTTGTTTTACTATCCTTCCACTGACATAACCAAGTTTTCCTTATTGGGATCAGAGAAATGTCCCTATAAGGTCAAAACTGTTAGATGTTCCAACCGTTGTGGGGACATTTGGTCCCCACTGAGAAAATAACATACCCTTGAATCTGCCACCCCACCTCCCATCCCCGAAACACACACACACACATTTGTATTACTATCCTTCCACTGACATAACCAAGTTTTCCTTATTGGGATCAGAGAAATGTCCCTATAAGGTCAAAACTGTCAGATGTTCCAACCGTTGTGGGGACATTTGGTCCCCACTGAGAAAACAACATACCCTTGAATCTGCCACCCCACCTCCCATCCCCGAAACACATACACATACTCACAAACACACACACACACACTCCTCATTCAGATCACTCACTTGCTCTTGGCCTCCTGTAACAGTGAGGGGTCATCAGTTGCCAAATACACTCTCTTTTTGTCCAGCTGCATGCGCTGGGCCATGAGCTGGAACTGTTCCTCCACATGCTGCATGTACTCCTCTATGGGGTGAAACGCTGCCTCCGTGCCCACTTTATCTGTGCGCCTCACATGCACACTGCAAACACACAATACACGCTGGTTTGACAAGGCTGTACTCAACTACTCTACACAAAGCCTTGTCTAATCCTACATTAACATATGGAGAGAAAGTTAATGGTAAAATCCAGGAATAAAGAACAAGACCCAACACTTCCCGAGACATTTTCTACTATCACAAACCTATTTTTTCTTTTCTTCAGACTGTGATGTTCAGGAGTAGTGTAAAAACCCACAGATTTAAACATTTAAGCCAGGGGTTCTCAAACTTTTCCAGGGCAAGGCCCCCCAAATGACATTAACGTTTGACCGAGGCCCCCCTTTGGCAAGATGTTGCAGACTTCTGAATATATCCTCCTTTATTATTAATAATTACATCTTACATATTTACATTACATTACATTAGGAATTGATTGTGTGCGTGTGTGGTTGTCTGAGAGTGAGAATTTATTTTTCACACCAAATTGTTGAGGCCCCCCGGGCACCCCCTGGCGGCTCCCAAGGGGGCTGCGGCCAAACTTTGAAAACCACTGATTTAAGCCATCACCCTCTTAAGTTGCTTGCTGTCACTGGGAATTGATAATGGACCAAATTAGGAGAAACTGAGATAAACTGGGTTTTGTTTAACCTTATGACGTTTATCTGTGAGTTTGGAGATAGAACTGTTAATTAATGTTTTTTTGCATATGTAACACTTAAAAAATAACAATAAACAACAAACAGCACAGAATTAAGAATAACGTGTCCTTCGGTGATGAAGTTTATGTGGTTCACATGGTTTTTGACCAAAAAACGCAGCACTATTAACAAAAACAAGCCATGACATATAGACACAAAATGTATGTCAGAATGATGACAAACAGGGTGTCTGTTGGTCATTAAAATTTAACTCAAATTATTTACGAATTAAAGATGTTAATAAGTATGAAACTCTCTTGAATTCCAGTGTACATTTTTTTATTACAGGCTGCTCTTACTCAGCGTTCACACTAGCAAACAACATTTGATTTCAGATTTTCCCAGATTCTGTGATAAATGTGTTGTTATGTAGCAATGTGAAAAATCCAAACAATTGGATGGTGTAATTTGTGTGGAAGATTGGTAGCTTCTGTCATTTTCTTTCCGCAGCGTTCTTGAAGCATTTTGCAATATCTTTGCTGCAAATGTATCTGTAAATGATGCTTGAAGTAGCATTGAAAAAGTCTTAAAAAGTACTACATTTACTTTGAGGAAACTTTACATGCCCTTGCATGAAAAACAATACGCAGTAGAGAGCAATGCAGTGGGTTAAAGCTCTGCCATTTATTTTGATTTAAACAGTTTCCACCTAAAATGAGGTGCCATCTGCAGATATCAGACTAAATAAAATAGAATTATAATGTAAACTGGCATCATATGGTGTAGTTTTATTAAAGTATAAACATTTATTATATGTGCTATAGTTTTATTAAAGCATGAGAGTGGTGTAAACATAAATGTCAGTTCTATATAATGCCATTTATTCTTATTTGTGGTTGGACCTTTATTGCTTACACCAACAAAAACTGTCTTGCGGTCATGAAAATGAAAAAGCACTGAAAATTTTATTAGCTGGCAAAATGTACTTTATTTTTTTTCCCTTTACAACCCCGTTAAATAGTTTTTTCCCCCAACTAATTAATGGATTATCAAGTGATAGGGACTCATTTCCCTGCTTTGGTACTTGAGAGAGAGATCAGAAAGCTTGTCAAATGCACTTTTCTGTTTTTTTTCTTTCTTGCATCTCTCGGTGGGTAGCTTCTCCTACTTGTTCTCACTGTCTGAAGTGACAAAGCTACAGAACTCTTCAGCTACTCTCTCTCTCTCTCGCTCTCTCTCTCTCTCTTTCTCTCTCTCTCTCATACACTTCCTTTCATCTTTCTGTCAAGTGTTACTCTCCCGCGTCATGTCTTTCATTCAGCTCTGATTCTCAGCTACACTGAGGTGCTCAGCATCCAGTGATCGATACTCCCTCATCTCGCCTGCTGCTAACAATCACATTCACTCTTTTTGTTTTCGCAGAGCTCATTACAAAGCTTCTTCATTTTCTACCACATTCTTAGAAGAAGGCTACAGCGGGTTCAATTGTTAACATAAGCGACAATCCATTTGCTCAGCAACAGCAGTTGGTGTATCACTTAAAGTAACATTGTGGCCAAAAATCAAATGTACACACATTTCCCTTTATCCTAAATAAAGCAAAAAAAAAAAAACAAAAAAAAAAAAACAAAAAACAAACAGCCAAGGTATGTGTGTTGTCTTAAGTTTGCTTCTTTTTTTATTTATTAATATTAAATATATAAATGAACTATATTTAGCATCCAAATATTTATCATCAAGTGAAGAAGAAAGATGGCCACTTTAACAGACTACACATATGCAATGTGAGCTTTAACAGCAAAATTAGTGTTGCAGCTCCAGTGCAACTTTAAACACCACAAGCATCATGGAATACCAGCTATCCAGTCAACCTTGACATTTATAATATCCATACTTCTGCCAAGAAAATGTACCAGCAGAGGCATCATACAGTGATGCAATATGATTTAACATACTGTATACACCTACTCTACTATTTATATCAACCTTACAGTTATTATAGTTCTTAGTACTTTAATAGAGCAGAAGCAGAGACAGATTTCTTCAACCTTCTTCCAGTAAGATAAAGAGCCACTGCTGTGCCCTAAAGCAAGATGCTTAACCCTTAACTGCTCACCTCTTTACAAAGTCAGGAATTGGGGCTGAGAGAGATGCAGTTCAGCATTCTTTAATGAGAGCAATGCAGACAATTCCAAAACGTCAGGCAGGATCAATATCAAAAAACAGACATGGGTCAGGCAATGAACAGTCAGAGTAAACTAGGCAGAACTAAACATGTAAATCGAGAAACAGGCAGAAGATCAAAAAACAGAACAACCAACACTGTAAAGAAGACTTGTTAAAGTCAGATACATTTAAACAATCTGAGGGTTTATTTGACAAAATGTTTGTGATTAAGAGTCTGTTTTATATGTATGTGTGTGTGTGTGTGTGTGTGTGTGTGTGTGTGCGTGTGTGTGTGTGTGTGTGTGTGTGTGAAATTGGGAACAGATGTGTGTGATCAGAAGTCTGGTGATTAGGAGCGGGTTAGCAGTGGTGGATAGTTGTGGTAGAGTTTGTGGATCATGTGGACCTGACATAAATCCCTTCCCATACTCAATGACTGTTTCGATTAGAGATGGGAGTATAAATGGGATAAACATGAATATCACATTTGTAATTGTTATTTACAAACCAGTAAAAATCAGCCATTTTGAAACGTGTTTATTCCACATGGTTACTCAAACGAGCTCAAATGTGCTGACTGAAGATGAGTGAATCAGAGAAATCTATTCGTGAAAATGTATTTGTGGTAGTGATGTCTTAATGTTTAGGGTTAAGTGGTCTCAGCCTACTGATGAGTTCAAAGTCCTACACTGCCAGACTGCAACTGCTGGGCCCTTCATCCTCAACTGCTCTTCCTATTAAGCTTGGATATGAGAAAAGAATTAACACACATAGACAAGTAGTGTACTTGGGTGTGTCACATAAGAGGCTGTCTTTCTAAATGAAATATATCTAGTAATGCCAGATCTACTGTAGTGTAAAATATCAGAATACGTTAGAATGATTTAACAAAATATTTTATGGTGGCACAGTGACCCTGACCCTGTCGCCGGTTCACCGGTTGTCCTTCACTTTTAGTAGATATTAACCACTGCATACCGGGAACATTCCACAAGACCTGCTGCGTTGGAGATGCTCTGATCCAGTCGTCTAGCCATCACAATTTGGCCCTTGGCAAAGTCGCTCAGGTCCTTACGCTTGCTCATTTTTCCTTCTTTCAACGCATCAACTTCAAGAACTAACTGTTCATTTGCTGCCTAATATATCCTACACAACCCTCAGCCATTTTACTTGTTTTGTATTGTTTCATTACATGCAATGAGACCACAAACCAAACCAAACAGCAAATATATCAAATTTCGTTCTGAATTGGACTCAGCAACCAGACTAATAGATCTGATAATGCCCGTAGCTATTGTTCCAGAGAAATGCAGACAGACAGCGGTGTGATGATTTTCGAATTGCTCAGTCAGGTTTGGTATGCTTTCCAGCTTATATAGAAAGTGGTGTTAGGTGGCAATCAAAATAAAGGGTGTCATAGACATAGACACTGTTGGAATATGAGACATATGGAATATACCAGAATTTTGTCACTTCTCCAAATAGCCCTTGAACCCTAACTCTGTACACTTGTACTTGGTGGAAGTGAGAGAATCATGAAAAATAGAACTGCACATCACTCTCTGAACTCCATAAAGCATATTTCTGTCCAGCTCTCGGCACAGCAGTTGGACCCTGAACGGAGTCTGAAAGCCCTTAATGGCTAACACTGATCTTTTCACTCAAGTCCCCAGTGGAGCAAGGGAGAGAGAGAGAGACAGTGAGAGATAGAGAGAGAGAGAGAGAGAGAGAGAGAGGACAGGACAGTGAGTGCTAGAGAGGGGAAGGTAGAATTGATGGAGCAGTGATGATGACTGGGGTAGGAGTTGAAAACGAGTAGCACAGAGAGAGAGAGAGAGAGAGAGAGAGAGAGAGGGAGTTTGAGGAGGGAGAAAGATAAAAAAAAACAAAATGTCACAGATTGGCATGAATTCTCACTGTGGTACTTGTGGGATGTGATAAAGTTTTGCATTCTAATGCAAAGGTAGTTAGCTTCCACTTGTAATGACAACATGTTTTGGGTCAGGAACTCAGGCCAATGGGATACAATAAGACAACAAACATACACTGTTTTCACTAATGATTAATCTGCTCTTGACTACATTTTGCTCTTCTTCATTTGTATATATCCTACGCCCACTACAGAGAAATATTATGCCTGGAGATAGAATATCCCACAATCTTGTTCCAGACCTCTGCCATATAAATCTAATTACAGCACAGTGCTGTGTATTCTCCATACTAGAGACCTTGAGCTGCACAAGGACTTTTTCTTAGTGTAAAAATTTACTTCAGAATTGTATATAGTGCTGTTTGATTTTGCTATCACTTGTCTGTCAGCAGAAAGTCCAGGCTGTAACTTACAGTACTGATTTCAATCAGCCCTGGTAGAAAACAGTGAGGCTATACGTACTATATATATATTGATCCTAAAATGTACTTCAGTTTTCCCTTTAGTTAATGTTTTAATGTTTTTATACAGAATCTTTCAACAAAGGGATTTCATTTCACAAAATGCTAACAGTAGAACTCCTTCAGAACATACAAAAACAATTACTTAACATTCAGGCAAACAGGGTAAAGAGGCAGGAGGTAAAGGACCTGTGTTTAAAAGCCAGCTCATGATAGACTGGATGTGCTACTACAAGTGCCAACCATAGCTACACAATATGGCCAAAAGTATGTGGACACCTGATCACTGAAAATCCCATTTCAAAACAATGTGCATTATATGGAGTTGGTTCCCCCTTTGCTGTTAAAATAACCTCTACTCTTCTGAGAGGGCTTTCCACTCAATTTTGGACTTTAGCTGTGGGGATTTGTCGATTCAAGAGCACAAGAGCACAAGAGGTTGGGCACCGATGCCTGGAAAAATGGTCTGGTGCAAAGTTGGTGTTCCAGTTCATCCTAAAGGTGTTCTGTGGGGTTGAGTTCAGGACTCTGTGCAGGCTACTCAAGTTCTTCCACACCAACCTTGGTAAACCATGTCTTTATGGACATTACTTTGTGCACAGGGGTATTGTCATGCTGAAATGGGTTTGGGCTAGGGCACCTAGTTCTAGTGAAAATAAATGGTAATTAGGCCATACTTGATTTGAGGTAAAATGTATATTTTGTTTTCAACTGACAGACATGTCCACACACTAACAGTGTGTCAAGCCATAAGGCTTGCCATAAGTTGGTATTGAAATCAATAGCAATAGATGTATTTTGATGGATGCACAAAAAGGACTTGTGACCTGTGCAGCCTTCCTTGCAAAAGAGGAAGAAAATCCAAGAATACTGAAAAAAATAAACGGAAAGAATCTCAGCTCCTGGTCAGAGTGACACAAGCCATAACCTACATGCCATCACACCATCCTGCTGTCTAAGGAAGTGTTTCCAAACCAGTTCCATGATGGTTGAAAAGCAGCTGCACCTTGTCCTTAAAGTTGGTATAACATGCTAACTAGCAGTGCTGAATACTCTTTTCCTTTTTAATGCACTTTAACAGTTGGGGGAAATATTCAGGAAGAACTAAAATTGTAAAATTGATCATGGATTTTTTCCAGCAATATTCATAGATATTGTGATATGTTACACAAATGTGGATCTTTGTCTTGGGAACACACTTCTTTTCTTACCTGTCCTGGCTTCTTTTAATTTACGAGGCATTGCAGTTTATTAATTGGTAATTAAATCATAACCTGCCTTATAACCTGAGGAAGGACTTCAGGGTTTCCTACCGGCTACACGAGGGGTAGGGCTCCAAGGAACCCTGATCAATTGAGGGACATGACCTTTGGCTGTCCAGAACCCCCTCCATTGAACTTGTTTTCACACATCCGGACCCAAGCCTTCTGGGGGGCGGGGGGCTCTGTCAGGTTAGCCCCTATAAGGCACTGAACTACAGTACCCATCAGCCACTGCACGTCACATGATCCAGTCACATGTCCTAATCATGCTCACCTGTGCCCGCCTCACCCTGATCATCACCATTATATAAGTTCCTTTGTTTCAGCACCAGTTTCTCAAACATTTGTTGTTGTACTCTTGTGCTGTAACGTTTGCCTCAGCCTTGTTCATAGTCTACATGATTCTGAATGTCTCCATTGTTTAAGTTTATGGTTCTGTTTTTTTCATTATTTTGACTATTTGTTTTACACTTTCAATAATAAAGCCTGCCTTTGCATCCATCGCCTGAAGATTACATGACACCTATGTCTTACGTGTTGTTGAATTGGTCCGAAGATGTTGATTCATTTTCTTTAACAGCAGCTCAGATAATATTCTTGACTGTAAGAAAAATCATTTAAAATTCTATATTAATGCGCTCGTTCTAATATGTTATTGTTTCTATAGTAACAGCTCATTCACATGGACTTGAATGGTGGATGCATCACACAATCCAAGACTCATAAAAAACATTAAAAATGTGTTGATGTTTAACAAAGAAAAACGTATAATCATTGATATGATGATGTATAATTTATAATTGTTAATATGGTGACAATTTTCCGTAAGCAGATGTTTATTTAACATGTATAGAAGGAGTCTCCAGTGTCAACACTGGAAATGACTATTACATAGGAAATTCTTCATGACATGATAACAGGAACCAACTTCACAAAATTAAGTGGAAATGAAAATGGTTAAAAAGTGTGACGTCATTCTTTAATAAATTGTTAATTTAACAATTGTTAATAAATTGTTAAAACATTTTATGCTATTATAGGAAAATAATCAAACTCAGGGTGCTTTGCATTTGCTGTAGCAAACTACCAAATCATTGATTATGGTATTTTCCTATAACAGCCCTATAACCTGTCATGTTTTATTCCTTACTTATTTTTCTTTGATTTGACTTTTAAAAAATATTAATTTAATTAATAATTAGAATCATAGAATAGTTTGAATTATAATGATTTCATATCAATATAGCTTGATTCCTGTCCTTATAAACTGTCTCTATTTTTGTTTTCCATTATTCTCTAACTTGGCAACACCGAGCTACTAAAATGGCTTATTTTTTAATGTCTAATGTAAATACATGCAATTTTACAAGAGAAAGGCACTGACCCAATGATGGGGTGTTTGAAACCCAGTTTGATGCCAGCCTCCTGCATCTCTTTCTCCAGCCACGATTGAGGACGCACCAGGTACTTGACAAACTGAGACACCCACCAGACGGAGGGGTCTCCATGCAGCCTCTGAAGTCGGGGGGCCAGATCCTCAGGGATGGCCAGAGGCAGATAGGGGGGTCGGGGGTGAAGACTGTCCACGATGGGCAACTCCACCACCTGCACGTCCCGATCATGATCCTCCCCTAGGGGGCAAAAGATGAGACAAGATACTCACGTACACAGACAGATTACAGACAATACACTAAAATTTTTTGGGCAGCCTGGGTCTTCCGAGAATAGTGGCTGTCCTAAACGTTTCCTTATTTCATGATGTCTCCTTCTTGGTGTAGAAAATGGCCATAATTCTGTTCACCAAACCAGAGTTAAATGAAAAAGGAGTACATTTACAAATGTAAGTGGATTTTCTCGTAGCTAACAGTCATATGTGTTTGTTCAAAATCCGTTTATTGTTTATTTATTTATTTAAAATAAGATCTTCTTTCATATGCTTTTCTGGTGTCTCAATAAAACATTAATACAAATTTAAATATAAATAATAAATATAAGCGAACACATTTAGAATGAAGAATGTACGCATCTGCAGTGTTTCTATATTTGTACTGAAATGATCTTTTTTTATTAAAAAATGTAATGAGCTGAACTATTTTATGGTTTATACTTTAAATGTAACATTTGTTCTGCTCAGGGTTATATCATACTGAGGTTATTGTGTTGTCTCTGGAGCTGTCCCTGTTGTACTTGGGTATGGATTTGAATTTCCATCTGTTAAAAGACAATAAAATAATTGGTGCGTGTTGAATATTGTGAATAGTGTTTTACATGCACAATAGTAAGATGTTGTGTTTCCATTTTACCAAGTCTCTTGGGAACAAAGTGAGTGATCATAAAACCTATACAGAGACAGTAAAGAATAGAAGCTCAATACATCATACTGCGCTCATACAGTAAATGTACAATGCTGCTGACCCATATGCTATTTAACTGCCGCGCTAATCTGCATATGCACACTCAGCAGAACAGAGCAGAGTTCATTAATTATTTGAATTACAAGGGGAGAAGAGAGAGAGATAGAGAGAGAGAGAGAGAGAGAGAGTTTAACACCCACATGCTCAAAGCATGCTGAGAGAAAGATGCTTCAGAAGTCATTGAGTATCATATGGCAAGGTGACACTGTCTCTCATCTTTATCATCATCTCATTCTGTATACAGAATTTCCACAAATTTTCGCTTGTTCACATTGCTGTAAAGTAGAAGTGAGCTGGATTAAAGCTATTATTATTATTATTATTATTATTATTATTATTATTGTTATTATTATTATTACTACTACTAATATTATTTGTGACAGCCGGACTGTAGCCCACACACACACAACACGAAGCGGTCTCCTTGCGCAACTGTCGGCGAGGTGCTGATTGGACAGCGCCATTTCAGCACCTCGATTGTTTTGGACAGCAGAAGCATACATGGCTGCGACGCAGGCGGCAGAAACATACATGGCTGGCAGCCAATGATTGGAGCGGCTTCTCTCCAGCATCCAGTACAAGAACGGCTGCTATAAAAGGGAGCGGTGACCGCAGTGGGGTGAGTTCACGCTCCACACACATATATGCTAACTCGTCTCTCTCTCCCTCTCTCTCTCTCGTTCCAGATGCAGACGCGGAAGATGACGACGAGGACAGCAGAGAAGAAACTCTCCCGACCCCCCTCGGTCTCCTCTGAAGCTCCTGGATGGCCCAGGAAAAGGGGACACTGCTGGACAAACCCCCTCAGGTGAGACACTCATCTAACCCAGTCACAGGTCTCGTGGGAGGGGAACTTTGGACGCAAACAGAAGTAGCACAACCGACTGAGGCACTACTGGGGCCAGGTGCATCTGATCAACAGCATGAACCTGCAGCCAGAGCAGTGCCTCCCTGCCAACTACTTCCTGGTGTCCAATGGCCTTCTGTACCACCAGACAGCATGCCAGCCTTGCAACCTCCTGGTCATACCCCACTCCAGGACACACACCCTGATGCACCTGGTCCACAGCCACCCACTCGTCAGCCACCTCAGGGCACACAATACCCTGGCCAAGCTGGGGATCGGTTCCTCAGGCCTGGCATTGATGCCAATGTGTGGGCCTTCTGCCAGCAGTGCCCCAGTGTCAACGAACAGTGCCCCTCATTCCTCTCCCTATTATTGGCGTCCCCTTTGATAGGGTGGGCTTGGGTCTTGTAGGGCCGCTCCCAAAGTCTGCCCAGGGCCATTAATACATCCTTGTGATCCTCACCTATGCCACCAGGTACCCCAAGGCAGTTCCCATTCGAAAGGCCACCTTCCAGAATATCGCCAGAGAGCTGGTGCTCAGGTTCAGCCACGCAGAGATCCCCAAAGAGATCTTAATTGACAAAGGTATGCCTTTCATGTCTAAGTTAATGGGTGATCTGTGTCCGCTGTTGCAGGTCAAACACCTCCGTCTACCACCCCCAGACGGACAGCCTGATGGAACGGTTCAACCAAACTCTCAAGCAGATGCTCCGACGGGTGGTAGACAAGGACAGCAGAAACTGGGACCTCCTCCTCCCCTACATCCAGGAGATGCCCCAAGCTTCTACAGGGTTCACCCCCTTTGAACTCCTCTTCATGCGGCAACCCCGCGGACTACCAGATGTTGCCCACAAAGCATGGGAGGAGCAGCACTCTCCATTCTGGTCCCTGGTTGACTACATACAGGAACTGCAGGAGCAGACTGACCAGGTCTCCTCCATCATCCACGTTAACATGGAGGCCACCTAAGGAGAGCAACAGAGGGACTACAATCGACCAGCCCAGCCCTGGGAATTCCAACCCAGTGACCAGGTGGTTCTTTGGCTTTCATTGTAATGTAATTAACTGCAATCCCAGACTTCATCAAACTTGCCTTAGAGTTCAAATTGAACCTGAATTTAGGTACTCAAAATTGTTTCTATAAAGTACTCCATTACAAAAGATGCAGAACAGTCAGTCAGAAGGCTGCATTAGTTGTTGTAACTGTCTTCTGTGGTTTTTAGTGTGTTATGGTTGCTAGTTACAGTAAAGCCAGCTAGATGCCTAGGAATTATAACAAGTTAGCAAACAAGCCAGATTACCCACAAATAATGTAGAATGTAGAAAACTTACAGTGTTTAGGATTTGGGGTAGTACCTCAGGGTTCAATCCTGAGCTCAGTTAGTGTTGTGTGGAGTTTCACATGTTCTTCCAATGGGTTTCCCCTAGTGCTCCAGTTTCCTCCCACCTCCCAAAAATATGCTGGTAAGTGGACTGACAAAACAAAATTTCCCCTCATTAAGCATGCATGTGTGCTTGTGTGTGTGTGTGTGTAGTGCCCTGTAATGTTCCCGTGATAGGCTCTGGATGCACTGTGACTGTGACCAGGGTGAAGCAGCTAATGAAGATGAATGAATGCATGTGAATAGAAAATGATAAATTGAAAATTCTTGAACTTGACCCTAAAATGGTAAATCATGGCTACACTGCTAACAAATCACCAAAACAGAGAGCTTGAGTTTCATTGTCAGTGTTTCAATTCTTTCTGCCTCGGTAATGCTAAATTCATAAAGAGATGGAAATGTGTATTTTTACTGTGACTTTCGAAGAAAGCTTCCATGCTATATCTGACTACTGGAATATAGAGTTAAAAAAATCATATTTGTTTGCAGATATATTGCTGAATTCATGTAGGTATTCATGATTATGGGCAGTGGTGGCTTGGCGGTGGCTGACCCTTGGCGGTGGCTGACCCTGCGCTCTGACCCCAGCTTCCTAACAGGCTGGGATATGCGAAGAAAAGAATTTCACTGTGCATATGTATATGTGACCAATAAAGACTCATTATCATTATTAGGTTTTTGCTTATCTATATAATAAGTCTCTGTGGGATTTTATCTTCTACAGTCAACCAATCACATGTAATCAAATGGTCTCACTCTCTCACTCCAGACATGTTCACAAGTCCCTGAGGTCCAAGTCTAAGTCAATTCTCAAGTCTTTGTTCTATTTTTAGCAATAGTTCTTTTACTTTACCATTCACTGTGAAAGCTTTGGAGGGCTAAAAGGTGTGGTGCTCAAAAATAATGGTCATTCAGAACTCAATTTATAAGTCATTTTTAATTGGAAATTCAGTTTGAAGCAATCTTACAGCAGGACTAGCTTGATTACTCTCCCTTCAAAGTGCCCTTCGGAGTAAGGTGACTAGATGCAAATGGACCAAATGTGGGACATGTAGTAAGTTTGTGTGGGACAATGTGGGCCATACTTCCAACACCCAAAGACCTACCATTTTGATATCTGTCTAAACGAATAAGAAACATGTACACTCAGCCCATTTATATTTATTTATATTTACGTCTTTTGTATCAAACAATGCAACAAAGAGAAACATTACTGCATAAAAAAAATTAAGTGGGACAAAAATGATTTCTAAGGCTTGACCTCACGTGAGCCCAGTTTGAGTGAAAGCTGACACCCCTTTGATGACAGGCTTCAATACTTTCTTCACAGCCATTGGATGAATTTCAAATTTGGCCACCGCCCCCTGGGGACGACTGCTTTGTCAGCCATGCAACTGATGTTTTCTGTCTATTTTAGTTTATAACTTACTGAAATATTATCATGAAACATGAGAAAAAAATAACTTAAACCTTAGTGTAACACTTTCCCAGATTCGCGTAGGGAATGAGGAAGCTGGGGGCAGGCTTGGAACAACTCAAAAGGCACTATATTCTTCATCTTTCTCTTTTCAGCGGTTTTATTTTACAGACACACATGCGCACACTCATGGCTCTGTGCTGGTTGGCTTTCTCTGTCTTTCGAGGTACCCGTCTCTCTTTTATTCTCGACTTGGCTCACTGTAACACATAACATTCATTACTATAATTCCCCGTAGGTGTGCAATCCTTACCACTCACCTTCTCCGACTCCGCCTTCCATTCACAAACCAAAGCTTGAGCATGCTCCCACTTCCACACTTAGTCTGTTCAAACTTTTTTCCAGTCAAAATGCAGGACAGGTTACGGGATGTGGGAGATACTGATAGGGAATGAATGAATGAGGAATGAATAGAAAAATGTGGTGTTTGATGCTGTCATGTGAAGTAAAGAGAGAACGTAATCGGGAATGCCAAACCAAAATGAGTCTCTGTCTTCAAGTCCAAGTCAAGTCTCAAGTCAAAAATTTTTTTGCAACTTAAGTGCGGCTCGAGTCAGAGTCACAGACTTGAGTTTCCATCTCTGTTTCACTATCACTCTCTCTGTTGGCTAGGAGCAGAGGAATCTGCTTGATACTGATTAAAAATGTTATTTAATACACACAGTGCACCTCCTCTGGAGAGAGAAAGAGTGAGAGAGAGAGAGCAAGAGAGAGAGAGAGAGAGAAATAGATAGTCTCTGCACCTGAGAGAAGAACAAACATTATGCCTGCAATACAAACCAAACTGAACTGACACAGCTGCATTTCCATAAACATTGTTCAAAACTGAATAAATAGTACAGAAATTCATATAAAGGAAGTTCTATTCTAAAACAAAAAGCTGACTCTATCTGCTAGGGGAATATAAGGAGTGCTTGCCTGCCTCCATCAAAGGATAGCCTTTTTACAATTTTTTTTTTTTTTTTACTATTCTCTTTACAAACACCTTATAAACAAAATGCGATCTAGTGTCTGGATTTGTTGATTTTGTTTTAATATCACATTCTAAACAGCTTAGACAACCTGAATAGGCATTATACACAGATCAGCCATAACATTAATACCACTGACAGGCAAGCCCAGATTAGCACAGTATGGTGCCCTAGGGTGACCACACTTGAAATTTCCCCCTCCACCCACTTTACTTGTAAAAAGGTTAAATTTACCATGGCTATAAAAATATATTTACATGATCATATAGCTAAAGTACAGGCTCACCGCACATACTACAGAAAAAATGCAAGACCCAACCAAAAAACCTGACATCATACATAGACATGGGCCTACAAATACCATTCTAGCTTTTACACTGATGCTCAGATCTGAATGTGACTTACATGCCAATGCAACGTCATGCTAAATATCATTTACATCATAAATGGCCTGTATTAGGACTACATACAAAACCATTACAGAGAATGTCTAAAAAAAATCATTGCACACATATACCTGTTACGCCATGGCGAACACGTGGCCGCAATACTAACATCTTGCAGCGCCACCTGCAAACATGGCGGACAAGGACTACACTTCCCGGCCATGCCCGCGCTCAAGTTCGCGTCTGAATGTTGCCGCTTTTCCGACCGCGACGCCACCCACTACAGCTATGCATCCACTTCAGACCACCCCAGCGTTTGCCCAGCCCGCACCAGCTGCGCACATTCAGGCTGCGCCGGCTGTGCACATTCCGGTAACACCGGCAGTGCATCACCCACCGCTACCCACGCCTGACCGCCCGTGGTCCCACCTGGCCCTGGACTTCATAACAGACTTGCCAGAGTCACAGTGTAATACCGTGATACTGGTGATCATCGATCGGTTCTCAAAGTCCCTGCACCTCATTCCACTACCGGCCATCCCCTCCGCCTTTAACACAGCCAAACTCCCGTTCCAACATGTGTTTCGATACTTCGGCATCCCAGAGGAGATCGTGAGTGACAGGGGTCCACAATTCACGTCTCGCATCTGGGCCAGTTTAATGGAGAAGCTGGCGGTCACCGTTAACCTCACGTCTGGGTACCACCTCCAGGCTAACGGCCAGGCAGAATGGGCTAACCAGGAGATCATACGGTTCCTCCGAACCTTCTGCGCCACCAATCCAGGGGACTGGAGCCACTTCCTGCCGTGGGCGGAATATGCACAGAATTCGCTACGGCATTCCGCCACCCAGTTAACCCCATTTCAGTGTGTCTTGGGCTACCAGCCACCATTATTCCCCTGGAACGCCTCCCCTACTGACTCACCGGCGGTAGATGAGTGGTTCCGCCGGTGTGAACAGGTCTGAGAACACGCCCACCAACGGCTAGTGCAGGCCTCCCGCACCGCCAAACAAAAAGCAGACCGGTGCCGGAGGGATCACCCCAATTATCAACTAGGGGATAGAGTGTGGCTCTCCACCAGAGATTTAAAGTCACCCCTCCCGGGCAAGAAGCCCCAGCCTAAGTATATTGGCCCTTTCCAAGTCCTGAAGCAAATTAATGTGGTGACATACCGCCTGGACATAACGAAGCACAGTCGCATTGCCCCGTCGTTCCATGTCTCACTTCTCAAACCGGTGATAACAGGCCCCTTGGCCACGTCGGTGCCGGAGGACCACCCACCAGAACCACTAGAGATTGAAGGCCGCCCAGCCTATCGCGTCCGCAACATCCTGCATTCCAGACATAAGAGAGGCAAACTCGAATATCTGGTAGACTGGAGGGGTATGGCCCAGGGGAACAATGCTGGATCCCAGCCCAGGACATCCTGGACGTGAATCTGCGCAGAGACTTCCATGCGGCTCATCCAGAGAGGCCGGGACCCTGGAGGAGAGGGAGGCCTCGGAGGGATTCGGCTCCCGGAGTGAGCCCTTTTGGGGGGGGGCTCTGTTACGCCACGGCGAACACGTGGCCACAGTACTCATCTTGCAGTGCCGCCTGCAAACATGGTGGACAAGGACTACACTTCCCGGCCATGCCTGCGCTCAAGTTCGCTGGAATACCTGTGCGGCATCATAGGTTATAAAAGGGCCTCGTTAACCTCCACACCTCGCGAAGTAAACGCTCAGTTCTAGTAACTCAGTTGTTTGACCAAGCCTTTAGTTACCATCTGGATTTTCCTGTTTTTTCGAACTTATCTGCCTGTTATTTGATTACGATTCCCTGTCCTGCCTTGTTTGGATTGTTTGCCTGATCGCCTGACTTCCATCTGCGTCCCGTGTTTACTCTTTCGTTGTTTCTAGGCACGCTACCCTGTCTGTCCACGCTTGTCTCCAACAGGTATCGTGACAATACCAAATTAGGCAAGCTCAAGAAAGACGGGGTGGGGGGAGTCAAGGGGGCACATACACCCAATTGCAATTATTCATATACATATATTTTTAGATTCTCACTATATATGCTGTATTAACTGCTAATTTTGTATCTGTTTGCATCTCCTCCAGTAAATTATATATAGAGAAAATATGACAAATATTTTAAAGATTTGAAGCCCCTCACATGCTGGTGTCCCAAGACACTCGCCCAATCCATATATGGATAATCTGGCCTTGCTGAAAGGTGACGTGAATAAAATGTATTATCTCGTTACAATGGCACCTGGGGTGGGGTTTATTAGGCGACAAGTGAATACTCAGTTCTTGAAGTGGGCAAGAGTAAGGATCTGAGTGACTTTAACAAGGGCCAAATTGTGATGGCTATTTGACTGGGTGAGCACATCTCCAAAATGGCATCTTCCAAAAGTAGTTCAAGGAAGGACAGCCGGTCTCTTTCAGCAGGATAACATACTCTGCCACACTGCAAAAATTGTTCAGGAATGGTTTGAGGAACATGACAAAGAGTTCAAGGTGTTGGCCGCCAAATTCCCCAGATCTCAATTTGATCGATCTGTGGGATGTTCTGGACAAACAAGTCCGATCCATGGAGGCCCCACCTCACAACTTAGAGGACTTAAAGGATCTACTGCTAACGTCTTAGTGCCAGATACCACAGCACACCTTCAGAGGTATTGGGGAGTCCATGCCACGATAAGCCAGAGCTGTCTGATGTTACAAGGGGGACCTACACAATATTAGGCAGGTGGTTTTAATGTTACGTGTAAGTGATGCATAATTACACACATGTGTAGCGAGTTCCAGTGTCAGTCATTCAGGTGTCTGTTTTAAAATCGGAACACGGTGTGGCTATCAGGAATGATTAGCACATACAATTTAAAATGTTGATTCCTCCATCTACTTTGCAGGTGATGCCGTTTATGCAACAACTTGCATGTGCAATTTAACACTCTTTATTTGGGTCTTGAACGTATCCGGGCCTGCATGTTCATATTGGAAATGATGAGAGACCAACTGTGATCTGTTTGTTAGGACATTTGCTCACAGACAATATCGACATCCAGGTGACAGTTAGGTAGTAAAATATTTGTAGCTTTTTTCAGTGGATGATGTTTCAGTGTTTTACATGAAGAAAGTGTCCAGTCACATTTTAAATGTATTTGGAGAAGACAAAAAATAAAAAATAAAATAAAATAAAGCAAGAAAACAGACAGGCAAACACTTTGTTGCTACAGGCCCAGGTTCTCTTTTCCTCAACTTGCCTTAACAGACAAACAAACAAACAAACAACAAAATAGTCCTAAACAAACAAAGAAATATAAAAAGAGAATAGAAAAAATTAAGTGAATGAATTAATACATAAGTAAATAAATACAAACAAACAGACAAATAAATGAACAAACAAACAAATAAATTTGAAGTGATTTGCCAAACGGAGTCGATGAATAACCAAAATATATCCAGGCTACTGTATTATAATTTATACACATTGTTGTGTTACATTTCTTTTAAATTAATTTTTAGTAGTAGATAAAGTCATACTTGTAAGATTGTGTCCCAGCCATGTGCACCAAATGTAGTTGAAATTAAATTAAACACAAATAGACTGTAATCTTATTTAAACTGAAATAAAATTTAAACTAAATTTGTGAGAGATTTACATGGCTACCAAACAAACAAACAAACAAACAAACAAACACATTTCATGTGACTTGCCAAATGGAGTCCATGAATGTCCAGAGTTTTAATTGGACATAAAACAACTTACAAATCTAGCTTGAATCAAATGAGTTGTTTGTCTGCAGATTTAAGCTGCCAGTCTGAATAAAGCCATGGTGCTTTATAAATAAGCCGTGACAGTTTACAGCTTACTGGAAGCCAGTGAGAGAAACTGAGAAATGGGTTCAGTGTTCTCTGACCTGGTTAACATTCTTGCAGGGCTTTCTGGTGGAGCTGCGGCTAACAGGACAACAGGACAGTTGGTAATTGCAATAGAATAAAGGCACTAATTGGTGTGTCCTGATCTTTAAAAGCAGGATTTGTTTCT
The DNA here is from genome assembly GCF_023375685.1 of Ictalurus furcatus. Taxonomy (NCBI): domain Eukaryota; kingdom Metazoa; phylum Chordata; class Actinopteri; order Siluriformes; family Ictaluridae; genus Ictalurus; species Ictalurus furcatus. Next base: position 4,391,127 of record NC_071279.1, read on the forward strand.
GATATCAGTCACAAGCTAATGAAACACACGCAGCGAGTGAGGTAGTGAGCTTGCTCAACTGCATATGACATCAAATATTTAACAGTAAAATGATCCCTTCCTGTCGTACTTACATAAGGCTTATATAAGAAATACTGATAGTCCATGAGCGAGAGAGAGAGAGAAAGAGAGAGAGAGAGAGAGAGAGAGAGAGATAGAGAGAGATGTTTTTATCCACAGGCTGAAGTGTTTCATATAAGTGATTCCTCCAGCAGTCTTATTCATTAGGACACAAAGTGAGAGACATGTTCAGTGTGTCCTGAGATCTGAGTGAATAAATCAGTGCTTACTGTAAGTACAGAAGGAGATTGACTGATGATGGAAGTGTGTTTCCCTACAACAAAGAATTTCAGTACATAATGAAGGTGTCACTGAGTCAATCTGTAAAAAATTGTTATTTTGCTTTGTTTTGTTTTGCATGAAATGCTGCATGGAGAAAACCTCTCATATGGGATTTCCCCTTTGTAATAAAGATATTACATGTATTACAGAGAGGGTTTCATTCTTGACAAGGTAAAAAAGGAAGTGCATGTGTAAGACAGGAGAAACTCCAGGCAGAGACCAAGAATGCTGCAACTATTCTGACATAAAGAGCGCAGAAAGACATAGACATAAAAAATATTTTTCCTGCATTCCTTAACCTGAATTCACACTAGCAAGTGATGTCTCTTCAAGTTTACCTTCTGTGGCTATGCAGAAACCACAAGTTCACTTGCATGTTTTTGTGCACTGTAACCTAACTGTATACAGGGTACTTTATTACAATTTATACACATTGCCTTGTTACTTAAAAAAAAAAAAAAAAAAATTAGTAGTACTACCCCAATTCCAAAAAAGTTGGGACGCTGTGTAAAATGTAAATAAAAACAGAATGCTGTGATTTGCAAATCTCATAAACCCATATGTTATTAACAATAGAACATAGAAAATATATCAAATGTTTAAACTGAGGAAATGTACCATTTTAAGGAAAAAATAAGGAAATTTTTAATTTGATAGCTGCAACAGTCTAAAAAAGGTTGGGACGGGGCAACAAAAGGCTGAAAAAGTAAGTGTTACTAAAAAGAAATAGCTGGAGGCTAATTGGGAACAGGTCAGTAACATGATTGGGTATAAAAAGAGGATCTTAGAGAGGCAGAGTCTTTCAGAAGTAAAGATGGGATGGAATCTGGATAGAAGCGTATGTTGCACTAAAACCTGTATATACCTTTCAGCATTGATGGTGCCTTTCCAGATGTGCAAGCTGCCCATTTCTTAGGCAGTAATGCACCCCCATACCATCAGAGAAGCAGGCTTGTGAACTGAGCGCTGATAAAAAGCCGGATTGTCCCTCTCCTCTTTAGTTTAGAGAACGTGGCGTCCATGGTTTCCAAAAAGAAATTCACATTTCGATTCGTCTAACCTCAGAACAGTTTTCCACTTTGCCTCAGTCCAATTTTAATGAGCTTGGGCCCAGATGTTCACATATGGCTTCTTCTTTGCATGATAGAGCTTTAACCAGAATTTGTGGATGTCACGGCGAACTGTGTTCACAGATAATGAGTTCTGGAGGTGTTTCTGAGCCCATGCAGTGATTTCCATCACAGAATCATGCCTGTTTTTTTTAATGTAGTGCCGCCTGAGGACCCGAAGATCACACACATGCAGTACTGATTTTCACCCTTGTCCCTTGCACACAGAGATTTCTCCAGATTCTCAGAATATTCTGATGATACTATGTACTGCAGATGATGAGATATTCATAGTCTTCGCAATTATACATTGAGGAACATCATTCTGAAATTGTTCCACAAATTGTAGATGCAGTTTTTCGCAGATTGGTGAACCTCTGCCCATCTTTACTTCTGAAAGACTCTGCCTCTCTAAGATCCTCTTTTTATACCCAATCATGTTACTGACCTGTTCCCAATTAACCTCCAGCAGTTTTGTATTAGTAACACTTACTTTTCCAGCCTTTTGTTCCAGCCTTCTGTTGTGTTGCGGCCATCAAATTCAAAATTACCTTTTTTTTAAAAAAACAAAACAAAACAAAACAAAAAGGTACATTTCCTCAGTTTAAACACTTGATATGTTTTCTATGTTCTATTTGTGAATAACGTATGGATTTATGAGATTTTCAAATCACTGCATTCTGTTTTATTTACATTTTACACAGCGTCCCAACTTTTTTGGAATTGGGATTGTAGGTAAAACCATACTTGTAAGGTTGTGCCCCAGTCATGTGCACCAAACAAACAAACACACAAACAAATACATTTGATGTGACTTGCCAAACAGAATCGATGACTCTGAATTTTTAACTGGACTTATAAGAAGAATTTAGAAGAAACTTATAAACCAAGCTTACAAACTGTATCATAGAATTCGTCTGTGGCATGTCCTAATCATTTGTTTTAAATAACCTAAAGCAATGGATAAACTGTGAGGTCTGGTCCTTGCTGTGCACCCTTGCTGGCTCAGGCATTGCGGATGACTAGAAAAATGACCTACATAAATCCATCAGAGAAGCCAAACGACAGTACAGACTGAAGCTGGAGTGTTACTACATGATTTTATTTAACCTGGCTATAATCTTTTTTCTCATTTCTTCTTGCTGAAGGCTCTTGTGTAGTCAGTGCCACTGGGGATTTTTACTTTCAGATTCTGGCCATCTTAAACTTTTATATGTATCTTCTTTTAACATTTATCACCACTACTCTTTCATATTAAAACCTTTTATCTCCTGTATTTTTCATTTTAGCACTTTTCTCAGAAGGCTCACCCCTACTCACCTATTACCTATGCCACATCCACTGTTTAGTCTCCTTAATTTAGTTTCCTTTTAACCCTTTTAATTTGCCTTTGACCACAACCTTGTCCAAGCGTTCAGTGGAAATGAATCAATGTATAAATTACTGTATGAATGAATGATATTGCCCTTTAGCCACGCCCTCCGCTCACCTGTCCAGTGTCCGGTTGATGCTCCTGTGCACTCGGTGCAGGTATTGCTCAGAGGTCTGAACACCGTCTCCCACCCATTAGGAGCGTAGCGCCAGTTGTGGGACTCGAGGACGAGTGTGCGCTCAGTGCCATACGCAATCATGAAGCAGTAAACCACATGGTGCAGCTGGCAGCCATAACCACAGCCCTTATTAATGTTACACACCAACTTGCGTGCCTTACTGCAGTCTGGAGGATTCTGAGTAAGTGAGAGACAGGAGAGAGTCTTTATTATTAATTAGGGAAGCGGGTATTTAAAAAGATGAAATGGTTACCAGGAATCTGAGTCCAAATAGAACTGATGAGTAATTAAACAGCAATACTAAAACAAATAAACAAATGTAAGAGAGAGGGAGGACGAAAATTAATTGTTAATTCGAGGGAAATTACATTTAAAGATAAAGTAGCTAAATGAACTACAATATAATCAATCTCACTTAAATAGCAATCCACATAAGTGAACATAAAATGCGGTGTGAGAAAGGGAAATTGAGGGGGTAAACAGTGGACTCTAAATAATGCTTGAGAGAGAGAGAGAGAGAGAGAGAGAGAGAGAGAGAGAGAGACTTATTTGTTTAGAGACTTAATTACTTATTTAAAGATGAATTTAACATTATTACAGAGTTAAATAAAATCTAAAAAGAGATTGATCAGTAATTAAATGGCATTTCACGTAAACAAACAGAGTAGTTTGTGTTTGTTTAATGTTTATGTTTATGTTAGTAGAAAATTCTTAAAGCATAGAGTTATTCACTTTTTAAAAGAAAAACTAAATTACCTCGTATACATGATTTAACCAGGGCTTTAAATACATTCACTACAGTGTATTCGGTGCAACATTCCATAGCTAATCACAGACAGACAGACAGACAGACAGACAGATAGACAGACAGGACCGGTCGCTGTAGTACCAGCAGCCACAACTAAAACAACTACGTGTGTGCACTGTCATTTGTGACACAGAAAATATATAGAAAGGAGAGTCTGTCCTTGGGTCCATATATAAACTCAAAAAAAAAAAAAAAAAAAAAAAACACCATTCGACCTTTTCTGAATAATTAAAAACATTGTTATGAGCACCCAGAGATGTTTCTTCAAAAATCCTGTCAAATATATGACCTTAAATCTCTGCCCATTCACAGTCCCTCTCATACTCATACATGATCTTAGGCACACTTTTATTTCATACATGAGCTGCTAACAGACAGACTGGGGTTAGCAAACGAACCAAACTCTATCTACTCTATCTAATCTTTCTCTCACTGTCTGTGATCATCCCCACTGACCCACTTCACAAAGCTGTATGATAGTAAGAAGTCCACTCTGCAGAGCACTTCAGCATTAGCGCAAACCCTGTACACGCCATACATTTCACCAAAGATGTGCATGCACATGATCCCTTGTGCCTCCTTTCCCACATACCACAAATAAATTCTCTTCTGTTTAAACCTGCTGTCATCGCAACTAGTGGAAATTTATTTGGACTGAGCAAGACTTCTTCAGACAGTGGACAGTAATATTTGCTAATTCAGCAATGTGTAGACTCCTTATCAAACAAAATGGGTAAGAGTGGGACAAATGGGCTCTCCCCCCTTCAAACATTTTGATTAGGTTCATAGTTTCATGACTGCACTTCTTAGACATTCTAGACATTTTTTTAGTTATGAGGGTTATGAAAATGTATTAGTATGCATTAATATCCTCTCAGAAATCACAGAAGCTTGGTTAGCTTATTGTTGATAGCTGGCTAACAAAATCTATAAAAATACATTCGCATTAGAGATATAAACACTGTATGAAAACATTAACGCCATCCCTTTGGACCCCCAAATCGTACTGCAACAATCTCCATGTCTCCATGCAGGGGACGCGACTACATTAAAAAGCGTTTTGTTGTGTAATATCCGCTACTATTGTAAACATGTTACATTGATACATTTGCTCTGTCACTGCTAGCATGTTCGTTATCAAATGCACAGAAAAAACATATCTCTCAGCTTCTATTGGCAATGTAATAAATACTGGCAAGAAGCAAAAAAGTTCCTTTTTTTGTACAATACATGATATTTATTTATTTTAATATCATACCATGAAAGTTTCAAATGCAACATCCTTAACCATAACCAATACAAGTGCTGCAGTGACGCATTTCCTGTGTTTTATTTGGTCACTTTACTGATGTTCACTGCAAGTTAGCATTCCTCAAAACTAGTTAGCCAAATTCCTCCATGAATATTAGCTAGTTATGTTAACTTGCTAGATTAGGATGTTCAGGAAATCAATATTAGAACTGATCTAGTATTTCTGTGCAACAACCCTTTTAAATGCTATTAATGTTAGCTTTGATCAAAACACTAGAATATGTTTCTAGTTCATTATCTGTTTGTCTAGCTTATCAGATTTGTGAATCATTTTGAAATAGCGCTGATTGGACACTATATTTATTTCTGTTGGTATCCTGATCAACAAACCATGATTACACCTTCTGCGAGCAAAATAAATAAAGAGTGAAGAGGAAGAGTGGGAGGGAAATAAAGAAGAGAGAGATGTTGAAAGACAGATAAAACCCTTCATTATGCAGAGAAACAGAGAGACAAGTTGGAAAAGCGAGAGATGAATTAGTTATGATAGCGGGGGGGGGGTTTGCGGTGGGAGTGGAAGCCACTCTGAGAGGCACAGATAACACTCTACACTACTGGGAATGGAGAGACACACTAGATGAGATGAGAGATGAATTAGTAATGATTGAGAGAGAAAGAAGAAGATGGAGAGAACGATGGCAGGCCCTAAGCACTGCCTACAGCTATGATTAACATTGATGACTCTAGTGCCCTCCCCACCCACACACACACAGACAAACTGGCTAGCACCCTAATTGCTTTACACTTCACCCCTCACACCAATTATACCAATTATGTATTAAAGTATAAAATAAGTATTTTCGTTCAATGGTATTATTATTATTATTATTATTATTATTATTATTATTATTATCCTAATTTTAGCACTTCCAGTTCCATTGTCCGAAACTCAGTAGGTTTTTTAATGGGCTTTTAGTTAAATGCCTGAAATAAGGTCTGTGGTTAACACAAGTTCAAGATATTTCCACATTTTGTTCTACGACACAGTATACATAAGTATACCTGGTGTTTTGTTAAGCTTTTACATGTCTTGAAAAGACAGTTGCTAACAAGTGGCTAAATGAGACTATAGAGGTTGTCGGGGACATTAAACGTCATCACGCCGAACAGGAAAACATCTGGTTTATATAACCATGTTCACTGAGAAGGGAACGAGACGTTGCGTGAGCTTCACGCTGTGGGAAGCGCCCTTGCGTGTGATCAGCATTTGAAGCTTGTGTGAAATCATACCTATTTATAGGCCTGCCGTGATCAGGTGATATGTCAATTAAGCACGTCGCGTGATATAAAACGGCACCTGTGAACCGCGCCGTCAGCCTCTATCATCTGAAGTGAAGACACAATTCACAGGCATGCCCCAGTATGACAAAGCTATGCAGCATCTCATTCCCTTCTCAGGGAACCCAGACGGTCCCTTTCAAAGGGAACTCAATGTTGCATGAGCTTCATGCTGTGGAAATGAGAATACCCACTCCATCTTTGATGGTGGGCCAGCAGCCCACACACACAACAAGAAGCACGCTCCTTGGGACAGCACCATTTTAGCACCTCGATTGTTTTGGACAGCAAGAGTGTCACTACAAGACACTCGAGCCCAGGGTGGAATGCATGTCCAGACTGTAATATTGAATGAACGTGTGCGGTGTAGACCACCCTGCCACAGCACACACATCGTATAAGGGTGGCCTTTTGGATAAAGCCTTTGAGGAGGCGACCCCCCTAGTGCAATGAGCCCTTATGCCCAGAGGCTTAGTGAGAGCGCATGCCTCATAAGTTATAGAGATTGCTTCCACTATCCAATTAGAGATGCGCTGCTTCGATACAGCATCACTTCTACTGTCGCCACCAAAACAGACCAGCAACTACTCCGAATTACGCCACTGGCAGGAGCAGTGGACTTAAGTACAGAGAGCCCTTACTGTACACAGTAGGTGCAATTTCTCTTGTTGCGGAGTGAGGAACGGAGTAGGGGAGAAAGCCTGCAACACTACCGGCTGGGCAGCCTAGGCCTAGGATATAGAAAGGCCTTGGCTAATCCAGGGGCAAAGTCAAGGCAGAAAGGGGCAACAGAGAGAGCTTGTAGTTCTCCTACTCGCTTGAGAGATGTCAGGGCCAGCAGAAGGACTACCTTTACAGTCAGAAGCTTCTCAGAGGCTGACTCTAAGGCTCAAATAGGGTACCTGACAGGCCTTCCAGGACCCAGAAAGGTCCCAAGAAGGTACGCGCGGTCTGCAGATGGGCCTCAACTGCCTGACACCATGCATGCACCTTGATGTTAGCTGGCTGGAATGGTGGCCACGTAGACGCTGATTGTAGAAGTAGCCAACCCTGCTGAGAAACATCCTTGTACGCACTACAGGACTGTAGCTGTTGGGCAGCTTACTGGGTCTAGCTAACGTTCCTCACACCATGAGACAAAAAGTCACCACTTGAGCGCATACACATTTCTCGTGGATGGTGCTCTAGTGTTCAACATGGTCTCTACAACCCCAGTTGAGAGACCAGAATCTATGAGCCGGTGCCCCTCAGGGGCCAGACCCACAGTATCCATAGTTCTGGCCGAGGGTGATAAATCAACCCAATCAATCAATCTCTCAAGGAGTGCCATCTAGCAGGGATATTATCTCTAAGAATCATATTCTAGCTGGCCAATAAGGTGCTACTAGCAGCAGACGTAGACGGTCTTGGCAAACTCTCACTAGAACTTGTAGGAGCAGAGTGATCAGGGGAAAAGTGTACAGACGTGACCTCGGCCACATGTGAACCATAGAGTCCAGCACCAATGGTTCGGAAAGAGTGAAGGTGAACCACATCGGGCAGTGTGTTGTCTCCTCGGAGGTGAACACTTCCACTTCCGCTTGGCCGAACCTCTGCCATATGGACTTCACCACTGGTGCATGGAGCCTCCAATCCCTGGGACTCCCCCTGCCTGGACAGGATGTCTGCACCCACATTCTGCTTGCCCAGAATGTACATTGTACTCACTGACAAAACTTTCCCTCAGCTCATAGAAGAATTAGCTGCATCTGCCTGAACAGGGGGTGTGAATGTAATCCTCCCTGGTTCCCTGGTGGTTGATATATGAGACCACCACTGTGTTGTCTGTCACAACTAACACATGTTGACCAATGTCTCAATTGAGGAAGAAAGTATATGGGCCGCATTTCTAGGTGATTTATATGGCACTCCAGATGAGGGCCGCTCCAGAGACTGTGAGTTGGACAGCCGTCTAAGACCACACCCCAGCCCGTGCGGAAGGCATCTGTCATTACCATCTTGCGATATGGAGACACCCCGAGAGTGTGACCCCCGAGAGGCTAGAAACCAGGGACACCTCCAAATTAGGCATCATCACGTGACACTGATTACTCTCAGACTTTTCAGCCACCATTGAAATGGTCTCATGTGCAATAGGCTCAATGGTATGACATTGGGTGCTGCTGCCATAAGTCCCAACAGTCTCTCATAGAGACTCTATGGACTCTCATAGAGACTGACAGGATTGACCCTACGTGTGCTGGGGATAGAAACGCCCTCACCATAGTAGAATCCCATATAACTCTAAAAAAGTTGTCCTCTGCACTGGAGAAAGCATACTTTTCTTCTGAAAGTGTCCTTTGGCAAGACACTGAACCCCAAGTTGCTCCTGATGGCAAGCTAGCATGGCATGGCAGCTCTGCTACCATTGGTGTGAGTGTGTATGTGTGAATGAGAACCAGTGCAAAGCGCTTTGTAGAACTGCTAAGATAAAAAAAAGCACTATATAAGTGCAGACCATTTACCATTTAATTACCACGTCACCTGATCACAGCAGGCCTATAAATAGGCATGATTTCACATGAGCTTCAGATGCGCGCTGGTCGCGCGTGACGGCGCTTCCCACAGCATGAAGCTCATGCAACGTTGAATTCCCTTTGAAAGGTAACTCATCTACTACAACCTCATTGTGTTTATACTCAAGCTCTTGCAAACTATTCCAATTCAAACTTTCCAACTTGTAGATTTATCAATTTATAGTAATTTTGTTTTTTAAATAAAGATTGAAAGAGTTGTCGGAAGTCACGTAACCGTGGTGTAGTTCGTTTATAGCCTACCCTTAGCTTTTACTTCTGGCGATTATATGTAGGCATCAAAATTCATAACAGTTGTGTTCATTTGTGAAGATTATCTTGATGAACAAAATGTGTAAGAATCATAAACTTTTGTTGGTCACAGAGCTTATTTTCTGCAATAATCCAAAAGCCTATGGAAAAATCCTATTGGATTTTTGTCGAGGGAACCGGGGTGATGCTAACTTCCGGCTTGGCCTACAAAAATATGTCATCCTTGCAGCACTCTATTATTATTATCATCATCATCAATACTATCATTATTTATTATTATTATTATTATTATTATTATTATTTACAAACCCAATTTCCCAGCATACACTTGGGGGTGGGGGATGAGGGAATGGGGTGAATATTTATACCTGCAGGTAGGAGATCCTGTTCTGCACCAGACTGGAAAGATCCTTCGCTTCCTTTTCCCTCCAATCACCAGCTCCATCAGCTTGACTCAAGTAGTGAAGATCTGTCAGGATGGATCTGCATAGTATAGAATATAGTGTATATAATATGGTTGATGATCCACTTGTACTGTAAGTACAAGTACAAGTGGATAAAAAGCACTACATGTGTCATTCTTTAATATATCTGAACGTGCTTTTAGTGGAAAAAAATCAGCTTTATTTTCTCTTAAGTGAAATAAACACATATATTCAGAACAAGTGTATTAAGTTTATGCACATTGAAGTTGAAAAGTAACATTTACATTACAGGCATTTGGCAGACACCCTTCTCCAGAGCAACTTACATTTATCTCATTTATATATCTGAGCAATTGAGGGTTAAGGACCTTGCTCAAGAGCCCAGCAGTGGTAGCTTGGCATTGCTGGGGGTTTGAACTCACAACCTTCTGAGCAGTATACCACTGCCTTAACCACTGCCATGTCAAGTGGTAAGTCTTCCTATTAATATTGCTTGTAATAATGTTACCATATATATGTATGCCTTGTATGTCATGTAATCAGAGTGGAGATGGATGTAAGTGCAGTCAAAGCTTTTATTGAAAAGAGGCAGTCAGACAAATCCAAAATCATAGGGCAATATCAAGGTCACAAAACAGGCACAAGGTCAGGTGATTGGCAAAGAAGCAAAGAGGGCTTAGACAAGAATTGTAAACGAGAAAGAAAACCAGATCAAAAACCATGAAACACAGGATACAGAACAAAGACTCAGTACGGCTCAGGCGGCAAACACTGAAACGCAATCCTTCGCCCAGAACAAAGACACACGGCGGTTTAAATATACAACGAAATCAAAAGTAAAACATAAACAGCTGTGAATAATGATGACACATGAGGGAGACAACCAATAACAAGACAGGGGTGAAGTCATGACATAAAATGTAAACAAAGTATGACAACCCGGAAGCACATGTTGTCGCCGGAGCATTCAGCACAAAGGGAATTTCCTGACAGAGTATAATATCATAGAATGTGGACTATTTCAGAATCATAATTATTTTGTTACAGTTCATATCATATTGACACCATTTTGCCTAGCACTTAGGATTTGGCAATAACCAAACTGGGAGACTTGTTTGTAAGTGATTACACATTATCTGAATCCCACTGTTAGTAGTTAATAATAATTATGTATTGTCATAGACCCCTGGCTATATGTCATGGGCCACATTTTTATTATAATGTACAAAAACCTTAGACTGTTACACTGTTAACACAAATCTCTACTGTGTTGGCATTCAGTGTGCATGGGGTACTTTCTTGTTTTACAGGTGCTACTAAGTGATTTTATTTTATTCTGGGTTGGTATTGTCAGTGTTTTTACAGTGTTTTTTTTTTTTGTTCTGTCTCTGATTTTACAAGCAGAAGTTGAACTGGTAAACATTTCCGATCTGCACAGTGTGTTTAAATGGATTTCAGGGTCTTCCAGATCTTGCTTTGACTTCCAAAGTTCCCCTTAACTGCCATTTCATAATGACATTTTAGACAGTGGAAATTACAAGCTGGAGTCCTAATGAGTCAATTATGGCCTAATGAGTTCATTACGTTCTGAGACTTTACAACTGGAAGGCTGTCCAAACTTTTGCACATGACACAATCACAATTTTTTTTAAGTTCATCAAATATAAAGCAACTGTGCGTTAACATTTGCAGAGAATTGTTTTAATATTTAATTTTAAAAAAAAAATTTTCCAAAAAAATCAGCAAAATATGTGCTTTTGGCCATGGTGCCCAAACTTTTGCATACAAATGTACAGATGGGTGAAAAGTTAAAGAAAAACCCAACATGAAGTGTCTTCATAAAGTGTTGGGCCATGAGGAGCAACCAGAGCAGCTTCAGTATGCCTTGTCATTTATTCTACAAGTCTCTGTAAATTTAGTGGAGGAATGAAAACCTTTCTTCACTAGATATTCACTCAGTTGGTACTTTGATGATGGAGGTGGACAGACCTCTCTAACATGTCACAACAAAATCATTCATAGTGTTCAGCTGGGTTGACATGGTGTTTGGGAGGGTCATAACATATTATTTCCATCATTTTCATACTCATCTAACCATTCGGTGAGCCCTCGTTTCCTGTGCTTGTGGGCGGAGTCATCCTGGAAGAGGCCACTCCCATCAGGATAGAAATTTTTCCTCATAGGATAAAGATGATCAGTCAGAAGAACCTTGTATTGATTTACAGTGACACTTCACTCTAAAGCGAGAAGTGAACCCAAACCATTCCAGTAAAAATAAATAAACGCCCCCTACAGCACAGCAGAGCCATCACTTTTTCCTTTAATTTATCACCCATCTGTGTGCTGATCCAAGTCATCATGTTGATTCTCTACACTACAGCTGAGATTTCCATTTAAAGCAATAAGCACGATTTCACCCACTCACATGCTCATACAAATGCACAGCTTCTATCTATTTCTATTTCTATTTCTCTCTCTCTCTCTCTCTTACACACCCTCTAATCCACTGCCAGTGCAAGTGGGAATAGTAGTGAGAAATCAGATTGGTGTCCTGTGTGTGTTTGTCGTGATTCCAGCAGCGTCTAACCCACACTTAACACACCTCATCACGGATTAGTTCACCTGCACGCTGAATTACAGCTCCATCTGCTCTCAGGTAAAAAGCCAATATGGCCGCCTGCTGGGGACTTATGACCTAATTATGATTTGCCTTCTTAGATTAGATGCAGAGTGTGTTCAGAAAGTCATCTCCATAACTGGAGCCTCAAATTTAGACCTGAGAGGAAAACAGACAAGAAGCAGGATGTCAAAATAGTACAAATAATGATTATTCACTTAGTATGAGTATAAATAAGTAAATTTACTTAATTAAAAATCAATATAGTCTCAATTTAATGGTAGTGTAACTTCCTACACTAGTAAAAGTAATTGTTTTATTCCTGATGAAAATAAGTTCATGTAAAAAGTAACTTTTATTAATTATCTAAAACTGTTAGAAGCTGATTTTTGTTTTAAAGAAATTATTCCAGTTTACTGATGAATTCATCAGAAATAGAATATCGTGTAAATAAATAATATTTACCATTAGCTAGAATGTGACTTACTGCCTAGCCAGTTATACAGTACTAGCTTATCATCAGCTAAGAAAACTTCAGGATATCCATTTAATGCTAGCAAATTGGCTAATTTTACATCAACATGCCTTTTCTAATTAGATGGAGTTCATATGATATGTCTCTTTGCTTACTCCAGCATATTGAAACATTTTACTGAGGTAGGGCCAGGGGTGTTCATCCTCAAGTTCAATACTGCATGTCTTGTGTCTTATCCGTATTCAATCACACACAGATAGTTATAGAATTAGTTATATTGTGTCCCTTGAGAAGGTCACCATAGACGTTGAATTGTCACAGTTTTTCACACTGATGAACTTGCCTGGATAGTAAACTGAAATAGTTGGAACACAATCAAAATCATATGGTTTTTGGTAATTCAATTAGTAAGAGTACAAGAATTCAATTCCAATAATATATAGGTAAAGTATATATAGGACAAAATAATACCAGACATCCCAACTCTCCCGGAAGTTCCTGGAGTCTCCTGCATTTTAATTGAAGCTCCCTGATGCCCATAAATCCAGGGACGACCCTCCCCAACTGCCCTCCCCAGCCCCCTTATTTTTAAACCAAACAAAAAAATCTCGACCGTAGCCTTGGAATGTTCGGCGCCATGCTTTATTAACAACTATTCAAACAACTGATGACAAATTCAAAAACGTCATTTATTCAAAAATATTCACCAAACTGGATTATGTAGTCTAAACCTTGTTCAAAACAGAGTTAGTGCTGCACCTATGGTAACCCTTCAAAATCATGTTTTATTCGTGCTAACAACGATTAGTACCCCTGAAGTGTCATTAAAAACATTAAAAGCAAGTAGCTGGGGAATGCCCTTCCCTCTACATCTTTAGGGAATTCCTTTGCTGTGTCACTGAAAGAAGGCCTACTTGCCATGACGTGAACTATTTGTGACCTATCACAATCACTCATTTTCTTGGGCCAAAGTCCGGGATCCTCAAACCTGTCAGCACGACCACCGGAATCTGAGACATCAGTGCATGTCTCCCCTCAGCCGCCCTCGTCTCGTTGTCTGACCCTCTCCTCTGTCTCCCTGTACTGTCTCTCCACCGTCACAGCAGCTCTTGCTTCCATCTACAGTTATTAGACATGGCATGCGAGACGCTAAATTCATGAGGGAAAGGACCGTAAATTTGCATAACACGAATTTATGGTTCAGTAGTTAAAATTCTCGGTAACATTTACAAAATCCAAGCGAACATATCAATATACAAATTAGATTTGTCTACTGAGACGTTCTCCACGGAGTTTGATGACTTTTTCACCAACTAGGGTGGGGAAGTGCAGAGCTACACTGATACCAGCGTACAAGTACAACACACTCAATAACTACTTCAATTGTGAAGGTTAGTGATCTCTATAGATTCAACGGAGATCCCTTCGCGCAAGGGTAGGCTGTGTAGACTCAATGCAAATCTACAAATGTTGCTAGGTTTATGTTTTTGCCCGTGGTGCAAGACTAATATAGCGGAAGCAGAGCAGCTGCAGTTTACTGAGGTAGCAAAACTTAAAGCCTTAAGATACTACGCTTTGGGGGAAACAGTAAAATGCTGGGCTAACGTCAGCCCACTGTAGGCTACCATAAATTAGAGTTCTGTGGCCACATGCGAAGATCCATACACGTGTGTGTCTAAAAGTGGTAAATGCATGAACATATCCAACCTTGCTTCTTTGTTTCTTCACTCTGTCTTTCTAGTTTCAGAAATTTTGCCATTTGCTGTCATGCATGTGTGATGCCATTTTCTGTTTTTCTCTTTTTTCGTTTTGTTTTTGAGCACTAGATGAGTATGAGTAGCCATTCTGACAGGTTGAATGAATGGGAGGTGCGTCTGGGGATGTGTGAGGGGGTGTGTCAAAGTAGCGTTGTAGGACCAAACAATTTTGTGACGTTATGTGGGCCCATAGTAAGGCTACATACAATGAAGAAAACAAGCATGATATATTCCAAACAAATAAAGCATTTTCTAAATCATAATGCTGTTTAAATATGCCACCAATAAATGGCCAACATATGACTGCCTAATGATCAGTCTCTTTCCTGTGCCCCCTTCCTAGGCTGGGCCGGGACAACGTTTCTGGTTGTCCCCCCTAGATGCCGGGCCTGTGCAAATTATATACAGACCAATATCCCAGAAATCGATTTTTTTAGAGCGAGAGAGAGAGAGAGAGCGAGAGAGAGAGAGAGTTCAGTGGTCACTTCTAATGGTCGACGGGCTCTGGAAAAACCGAGAGAGCAAGTGACAGACCGGTGAGAGAGTGACAGCGCGCATCTTGATTAGTCTCTCTTTGTGCTAACTAACCTATCAGTTTTCTCTCTCTCCAGTTCATCCATCAGTTCGGTTCCGTTTAGTGTCTTCAGCACCATGGCAGAGTGTCCAAATAAAAAAAAACAAAAGAAGTACAAAACGCACTTCACCCCAGACTACACTAAAGTGTACCCATGGATAATAGGGGTAAAAGACCACAACCGTGTAGCTCACTGTAAAGTTTGCAGCAGTGATTTCTCAATTGCCCATGGTGGGTCAAACGACATGTTGAAGACATGCTGAGGTGAGTTTAATAAGTGTTGTTCGTCCATCAGCATAGCTAACGTTATTTTAACTAGCTGCTATAAGGAGCTACTGTATTGATGTCTAGGGGAGCAGGCCAAACTCCCTGTAGACATGTGTAAAGTAGTTACTGAATATAAAAATGACTCCATGAGTGGAATAATACAGTACTACAATATAGTATAATATAATACGAAACAGTGTATAGTAAGTACACATTTTAATGTAAAACATGTTTTAATCTACCACAAAAGCTATTTGCATTAACATGTGTAAATAATGTGTGTAGATAGTTGCAATATATTTTTAAATAAATAGTTGTGTTCTGGCATAATTAAATGTCATGTCCTTGTTCATACATGTTTGGTGGCTGTGTATTTGTGTGCGTACATTTCAAATATGTACATAATTATTAATAAATATTACAGTTGCTTAATACTGTAATTATTCACATCATTGTTAGTTATAAAGGTTGTTCAATACAGCACACATTACTTGCAGTACAATATAATTAATTATCATACCAACTTCATTATGAAGAATTATAAGCAGAATTATTATAATATGTGAACATGGGCTTCACAGAAAGTCAAATTTCTTATGGGATCAAGTCCAACTATTGTAAAAACACAACAAATGGATAAAATACTGTTATTTAACATGCACATAGCTAATTATTGTTAATTATGTTAATTAGCAGCGGTGTAGCAGCTGCTAGAGCGCAAAAACAACTGTATTATAATTTGGGTAATACACGTACTGTAGCAGTGAGAAGGCGCATTTGTGTGAATGTATACATCTGCATGCTTTTCTTGACATTTATAAGCCATATTTTGTACTCATGAATAGACTTCCTCTAAATGCAATGTGTTGTAGAATAATTTATAATGTGTTTTCACTGTTTAATTCCTTCCCTGCTCTGTCTCCTTTGTTCAGTCTGTTTAAGGTTTGGAGCACCCTTTTAATAATTCCTTCTAATAGAGAGTGTGTTCTGCTCTGTATTTCGATTTTACTTTATGTATATATTTTTCTAAATAAAATCTGGCTAAAATAATTATAAAATGGAGAACAATACATCGAAAATGGTATGATGCCATCTGTTTCTTCTTCTGGTTTTAGAGAATGAGCAGTGTTAAGGCAGCAAAGGATTGTGGGATTGCCCAGCCAGATCTGAACACTGATTACAGCTCTAATAGGGGGGTAATTAGAGCAGCATTTCCCATTAATCAATAAATCATGACATGGAAAGAGAGAGAGAGAGAGAGAGAGAGAGAGCGAGAGAGAGAGAGAGGCAAAAACAACAAAAATAGCACATCTCCCTTCACTTGCTGTAAAAGTCGCAACAAAAAAAAAATGCTGTTCCTATTTCACTATTCTATTTCAGCGTTGGTTTAGATGCATTTCTAATGAATCTGGTTTCAATTAGCTGTCTAATTAGCCTGAGCTTCTTGCAGCAACAATGAAAATAATAAAAAGAATATGCATATAACACCTAAATTCAACGGCAAAAAAATCGGTTTATTGTCGTTCCATAATCTTTATCATGTTATTATTATCCTCACCATTGTCTTCCAGACCAACACTACTGTTGTAATTGAGCGATTCATTTTTGAGCAATTATTTATAGCATACAGGTGGTGGAAGTGATCATGGCAACAATTGTGCAATAACAGCCATCAGACTGAGTTGTCAGGATGTAGTCGAGCTATTAACTGGAAGAAATTTTGGCCTGTCTTGCTAATCCTGCTAAATTAGGCCACTTTTAGGTTTAGATTATGCATTAACTCAAAGAGCAATATTCAGCATAAATAAATAATATGAGTAATAAAACTGCCAATTTCCCTCTAATACCTCCCTGTCTGCTCCCCGCTGGTGTAATATACAATGTCCTCTGGTGAAAATTGGTTCTGCCATCACTGCTATGAATAATGATTTTCTGGATCACCGAAACGCTGGAAATAAAAGCCAAATATAAAGTGATTGGGCACTTATTGTGTTTTGCGATGGGCTTTCTCTCTCTTTATTTTTTTTGCCTTGGTAAATATTAAATTCAAAAACAAAATATTTCAATTGTTCCCAACATGATGTTGTGATTTGGATAAACTGAGATGAGATGAAAAACAATGGATAATTTTGTTTTGTCAGCTAGGTTTCAGTGCTACTATGAACCAACAAATATTACAATTGCACTGCAATTCACGCTTACATTCATCTCAGGTTACATGCTATGAGTTGGAGCTGTAATATGTAGAGAAAACAAAAAGAGTAGGGTTTGGAAAATTGTGCTAGGTTTAAATGTTGTGACAGGTTGTAATGTGCGTGTGTGTGTGTGTGTGTGTGTGTAAAACCTCTGTTGGTGGCCGAGATCATGCAGCAGTGTATCTGTGTGCATCTGCAGCGCAGCTGGATCTACGTGGCTCAGCTTCTTCACCTCGCTGCGCAGAAAATACCAAAACTCCCTCACACCTCTCTCCACCTTCCTCCTGAAGTCCTCTTGCACACGGCCTGGGCCTACTGCAGGAAGGGGCGAGTGAGAGAGAAAGAGAGCAGCAATTACTATTAATTTCACACGACATATTAAAACGCTGTTCCTTCTGAGGTCTGACGTCTTGTCCTGATTCGCTTAGTCCTTGCTTTGATTGCGCGGATGTCCCTAATGCCATCAATTAGTCTGGAAAAAGTGTAGTTAGGAATCTGTTACACTGGGTTATCATCTGTGCACAGCTGAATTCATAACGTGTTTCATAATAATCATCCACTTCAGTGACCGCATTCTTTGAAGAACTCTGTATCACTGAGCAGGCTTTTATCTGAACCCTGGCAGGCATAGCGCTCTTCTTTCACTTCTGTCATCATGCTGTGCTTTTGACAGCTGTTTATCCACGGTCACTTGCTAATTTACTGGATTACCTGAAGACTGTGTTGTGGTTGGGATCTAGATTGCAAAACAGGCGTACGGCCATGTGGTTTTTCTCGTTCTGCTGGAATCTTGTAACTGTATTACAAATTAGGACAATGATATTGCTGGACTAAGCTGACTGTAATCACTTTATCCTGGTCAGGGACACAATGGATCTGGAGCCTATCCCAGGAACGTCGGGGTTGCGCATGTAACACTGTTCCCTGAGAAGGGAACGAGACGTTGCATTTAGCATAACAGTATGGGAAGCGCCCTTGCGCGCGTGACCAGTATCTGAAGCTTGTGTAAAATCATGCCTTTACTAATAGGCCTGCCATGATCAGGTAACATGGCAATTAAGCGCGTCGCGTGATATATATATGGCACCTGTGAACCACGCCGCCAGCCTCTATTATCTGAAGCGAAGACGCAATTCACAGGCCTGCCCTGGTATGACAATGCTATGCAACGTCTCGTTCCCTTCTCAGGGAACAGGGTTACATGCGTAACCCTGACGTTCCCTTTCAAACGGAACTTCGATGTTGCATTTAGCATAACAGTATGGGAACGGGAATACCCACTCCGTCATACCGAGGGTACGGCCTTTTCAAAAAGACCCAAGCTCGAGGGTCACTGCAAGACACTTGAGCCCGGGGTGGAATGAATATCCAGGCTGTAATAACGAATGAATGTGTGTGGCGTAGACCATCCTGCAGCAGCACACACATCCTGTAAGGATACCCCTTTGGACAAAGCCTTTGAGGAGACGACCGCCCTAGTGGAATGAGCTGTTATGCCCTGAGGCGTGGCAAGACCGCGCACCTCGTAAGCCATAGATATTGCTTCCACTATCCAATTAGAGATGTGCTGCTTTGACACCGCATCACCTTTACTGTCACCGTCAAAGCAGACCAGCAGTTGCTCCGACTTACGCCACTTGTTGGAGCGGTGGACGTAAGTACAGAGAGCCCTTACTGGACACAGCAGGTGCATCCTCTCTTGTTCTGGTGTGAGGAACGGAGGAGGGCAGAAAGCCTGCAACACCACAGGGTGGGCAGCCGATGTAGGCACTTTAGGAATATAATCCGGCCTAGGATACAGGAAGGCCTTGGCTAATACAGGGGCAAAGTCAAGGCAGGAAGGGGCAACAGAGAGTGCTTGTAGATCTCCCACTCGCTTGTGAGATGTCAGGGCCAGCAGAAGAGCTACCTTTAGAGTCAGAAGCTTCTCAGAGGCTGACTCTAAGGGCTCAAATGGGATCCCTGACAGACCTTCCAGGACCACAGAACCGTCCCAGGAAGGTATGTGTGGCCTGCAGATCGGCCTCAGCCACCTGACACCACGCATGAACCTCGAAGTTAGAGGATGTTGTCCCACAGAGGCTCCATCAACAGGGGCATGGCTGGCCACGTAAACGCTGATTGTAGAAGGAGCCAACCCTGTTGAGAAACATTCTTATAAGAACTCCAGGACTGTAGCTATTGTGCAGTTCACTGGGTCTAGCTGACGTTCCTCACACCACAAGACAAAAAGCCACCACTTGAGCGCATACAGTTTCCTTGTGGATGGTGCTCTAGCGTTTAACATGGTCTCTACAACCTCAGTTGTGAGACCAGAATCTATGAGCTGGTGCCCCTCAGGGGCCAGACCCACAGTTTCCATAGTTCTGGCCAAGGGTGATAAATCAGCCCTCTGGGTTGAGATAGTAGATCCGTGCGGATGGGAATCTCCCAAGGAGTATCGTCGAGCAGGGAAATTATCTCGCAGAACCATATTGGAGCCGGCCAATAAGGTGCTACTAGGAGCAGACGTAGACAGTCTTGGTGAACTCTCACTAGAACTTTTGGGAGCAGAGCGATTGGGGGAAAAGCATATAGATGTGACCTCGGCCACGTGTGCACCATGGCGTCCAGCCCCAATGGTGCGGGAGGAGTGAGGGCGAACCACAGCGGGCAGTGTGTTGTCTCCTCGGAGGCGAACACATCCACTTCTGCTTGTCCAAACCTCTGCCATATGGACTCCACCACCTGTGGATGGAGCCTCCAACCCCCGGGCCTCAGCCCCTGCCTCGACAGGATGTCTGCCCCTACATTCCAGCTGCCCGGAATGTACATTGCACTCACTGACAAGAACTTTCCCTCTGCCCAGAGAAGGATTAGTTGCGCCGGCCTGAACAGGGGGCGTGAACGTAACCCTCCCTGGTGGTTGATAAATGAGACCACTGCTGTGTTGTCTGACACAACTAGCACATAGTGACCTCTCAACTGAGGAAGAAAGAATTTCAGTGCTAGGAATACGGCCCGCATTTCTAGGCGATTTATATGCCACTCCAGATGAGGGCCGCTCCAAAGACAGTGAGCTGGACAGCCATTTAAGACTGCACTCCAGCCTGTGAGGGGCGCGTCTGTCATTACCGTCTTGCGGTAAGGAGACGCCCCTAGAGTGTGACCTGAGGCTAGAAACCGCGGACACCTCCAAATACTCAGAGCACGTAGACATCGACGCGTGACACTGATTACTCTCAGAGGTTTCATCCTCGGATAAAACCCCTGACTTTTCAGCCACCACTGAAATGGTCTCATGTGCAATAGGCCCAACGGTATGACGTTGGCTGCTGCTGCCATAAGGCCCAACAGTCTCTCATAGAGAGACCATCAAATCAACGGCATCCATTCAGTACCATTTAATTTGTAATGATTAAAAATGTAAAAAAAAAATACGATATCTCAGAAAAGTGTATCGCATAATCATTTATCACGATATTGATAATAACCCTAGCCTGTAGTAACTATACTTATTGTTTAATCTGACATGAAGGGCACGTTATTGCACAGTCTGTTATAGAATCCTTAAATCTTAAATTCTTAAATCATTTCGTACAGTGTAACAAGTAATAATTGCAAAAGACCACTGGAATCGCACAGTATAAAACCAGCTTAAGACAAGATCAAGACAAAATGGCTTGAGACACAGAGGAGACCAAGATGAGAGAACAGTGCTCTTCAGAGTTGTCTCGAAAAAACTAGAACCCAGCCTAAAGATACTGTAGATTGCAAATGAACTGCAGCTGTCAACATAACTAGACCACAGCTTGCTGAATCACTTCATTAGCTAAAACGTTAGACTAAGCCGACGTCACACTGTAGGATTTTCAGTCTGATTTTGATGTTGCAGACAAAATCATCAAGAATGAATTCTCTGATTGTGTGTTGAGACAGTCTAAGAATTCATAATGTGACATGCTCACTGGCAGACAACAACAAAGTTAATGAAGTGTTATCTTTTTTTTTTTTAAAAAAAAGGGTGGTGGTAGCTCCGTGGTTAAGACATTGGACCTCTGATAGGAAGGTTGTGACTTCCAATCCCAACACCACCTAGCTGTATTGTTGGGCCCTTGAGAAAAGCTCTTAACCTTCAACTGCTATATTTGATAAATGTAAGTCACTTTGGATGATGGTGCTTGCCAAATTCCATAAATGTAAAATCCCAATGTGGGAGATGTTCTTTTAAAATCCAACAGAAGGAGGATGGCATACGATTATTGAAAACTGACGGCACAACTGCAAATACGGTAGTGGCAATTGTGAAATGTAAATGAAGCATGCTTATGAACAGAAAAGTACCTTTATTACCTCAAGCTCACTCTGAAGAATGTGAGCCCATTTACTGCATGAGCCCGGACCGATGACATAAGCAGAATTTTAGCCTTTAATATTTTCTTTAATCGCAGGTCAATCGTTAGAGGAACGTTATTGCCTATTATATAATTCAGCCAAGATTTTTATTGGGATCATCTTGCACAGTGTAACACATAATAGTAAGCTGTATGAACCAGCTAGAGAAACAGAGAGGTCATGTTAATTACTGAATTTTAATCACAGAAAGTCTTCTGGAAATCCACAAACACAAACCTGAAAAACTCAAATACGAGTACTACCGATGAGAAGAGCGATTCAGCTATACTCTTTAACATTCCCCTCCACTAGAGTGACATGTTTGTCAAAACTTTCATGCATCTTTGTTCTGGTGAAAAGAATTATGGGATTATACTGCGAGGAACACATAGGCAATCCTGCCCTGAAATCTCGAGCTCAGACTGCCTCCCTAACGGGACAGGTTTTTTATCTTAGGAGCATGTTAATGCTACCGAAAAATAAAATACTTCTTACCTATGGACTCATGTTACAATTGGAAAGAAAAACAACAATACTGACCTCCTGTCACATGATCTGAACGAGATGGTCTTCATTTTTTGGACTTAGATTTAATGCTCAGTGCTAAAAACAGTACAATGTCAAGGAGACATTAAGGCTGTGTGACTGTGATGCAGGTCACCTCTCTCAGTGGTGTGGGCAGGGATATAAAGAAGCAGGTATTTACTTCTCTTCTCGTTTCTTCTCTCCTGTCCTTTCCCTCTCTCTCAGGACTAAGCGAGCTGATATTTATAGACCAGCCTCAGAGAGATGACCATGTCCCATCCTCTAAATTCACCAAAAAAATCTATCTATCTTAGTGGCAGATAGAGTGCATGTTTTAATGGAACATAAGCTGCTTTTTTTCAGTCACTGGAACTATCACTTTTACTACATTTACATTTATTCATTTGGCAGATACTTTTATCCAAAGTGACTTATAACTAAAGTGGAATCCAGTGTAAGCACAGAACAGAGAGCCAACAGTCTCGTTCAGGAGCGCTGTAGTGTCTCTGACAGTTCTGGGATTTAAACTCAAAACCTTTATGATCACTGGTGCAGAATCTTAACCAATGACCACTGTATATTTCTGCTTGACTTTCTCGTACCTAGATATTTGTCGAGCCATACTATATCGAATGAATGCTGGCATTTTATTCTAAAGGAAAATGACAAATCACTGTTTAATCAACTGTTTGTTCATTTTTAACCCAAAATGGCTGCTCTGACCTTTTTTTCCCTCCTAATTTGTCTGATTTACATCACCCACACTGTGTCTATACTGGGAGTCCCTTAGAAGAAAACGAGAATGTAAACGTTAGATTTTTGTGTCCACATAGTCTTGACATAATCCGATTATGCCACATAATTGTGTCACATTAAAGCAGAAAACTCGATTTGTTTTACTTCAACCTGGTGATGTGATTGCAGCCTTATTGTTGTCTCTCTTGTTGCGCACGTACCATCTCCAAACACTCTCTGATAGTTGCGGATCTCCTGCTTGGCTCTGTTTAGCTGCTCCTCTAAAAGACGCAGCCGACCCGCAGAGACAGGTTTAACAGACTGTCCTTCAGGAATCCTGTAGAGAGGGTCACACACACACACACACACACACACACACACACTCTATCAGTATTATTGTATAAAGGTACAATAACTACCTCCAGCTCTAATTTACATCGGAAGGACACAGTGTGACATAGAAACAAAGATTTAAATATAAGTCAAACAGAGACAGAGAGAGAGAGAGAGAGAGAGATGGTATGACTTCCCCTCATAGAGAGTTATATTTTGTAAAATGAGAGTAACATTTTGTTCTTAAATGTCAATAAATACTTAGAAATCAATTTAATCCTACACTAAGGCCTAAGAATTAGAGTAATGCACAAGGAGTTTCAGCCTTAAGAGTGGATTTCAGCCTCAAATGGTGGCAGCACTAGGACAGAAAAGACATGTACACACAATTTCATGATCATGCTTAAGCTTTACTCTATGGGTATACTCCTATTCCTTGCAATGTTTTGCTCTAAGAACATTTACAACACATTTTATTCCCAGATTTTACCTAAGAGTTTTTTTGTTTTAAGTACACTTCTAAGACTAGTTTCAAGGGTAACTCTCAGAACTCAGGACTCAGTTACTCTCAACTCTCTTTTATACATCTCAGCCTTGAGAGAAAGGAGATAGGAGACTGAGAGAGACCTTGAGAAACAGAAGAGTGAGACTGAGAAAAAGACTGAGAGAGAAGGAGGGTCAGATGTTGTTTGTGCTTGTTTTTTAGGAGCAATTACATTACGTACAAAAATGTCATGCAGTACAAGCCTAAAGGTACAGTGTATACATGGCACCATGCTTAATGCTTTTCTCTGCCTTTGTGGAGACATTAGTAGTGAAATTGGAAGTGCAGCTGATTAAAAATTCTATTCAATTTACTAAACTTCAGGCAATTAGCAGCATCCATTTAAAAAAAAAAAAAATCCATAACATTAAAACCACTGACAGGTGAAGTGAATAACATTGATTATAATGGCACTTGTCAAGGGGTGGGATATATTAAGCAGTAAGTGAACAATCAGTTCTCAAAGATGATTTGTTGCAAGCAGGAAATATAAGCAAGCGTAAGGATCTGAGTAACATTGACAAGGGCCAAATTGTGATAGCTAGACAACTGTGTCAGAGCATCTCCAAAACAGCAGGTCTTGTGAGGTGTTCCCGGAATACAGTGGTTAGTACCTACCAAACGTGGTCCAAGGAAGGACCCCACACTTGGTCCCCACTTTGGCCTTTCCATCACTCTGA
Organism: Ictalurus furcatus; assembly: GCF_023375685.1. Classification (NCBI taxonomy): domain Eukaryota; kingdom Metazoa; phylum Chordata; class Actinopteri; order Siluriformes; family Ictaluridae; genus Ictalurus; species Ictalurus furcatus. The sequence continues at coordinate 4,415,890 of NC_071279.1, forward strand.
TAGAGGTTAATCTTGGTTTCAGAACTTTTGTGGCTCATCTCTGTATTTCTTTGTGAATTACAATCTGGCTTTCTGATTCTTACTACTGACGAGTGGTCTACATCTTATGGCATAGCCTCTATATTTCTGCCCTTGAAGTCACCTTCGAATAGTGGATTGTGATACCTTCACCCCTGCCCTGTGAAGCTTGTTGGTCCTGTAAATTGATGTTTATATCCTCAGCTGTTGTTGTTTTCCTTGGCCGACCCATTCATTGTCTGTTGCTCAGTACACCAGTGGTTTCTTTCTTTTTCAAGACAGTCCAAATTGTTGTATTGGCTATGCCCAATGTTTGTGCAATGCCTATGACTCTGGCTTGCTTTTCTCCCATAGACATCTCTCTGATCTTCATGTTGGCTTATCCTTTTTAACAACAAATGCACTCTTCACAGGCTGAAGAAACCGAAGGCTAAAACTAAGAGTAGATGTTCAGAGCTATTTATTTTTTAAACAATCCATTTAACAGGACACACCTGGGTAACAAGAAACATCTGCCACCTGTTATGTTCCAATATTTTTATGTTCACCTACAAATTTGGTGGTCTGAAACAAAATGTGCTATGTTCTAGGTCATTTAACACGTCTACATATAAAAGCTGAAATTCTAACCCACCCACCCACCCCCCCCCCCAACTCTATTTATGTTCTCAAACATAAATGTTTTCAGTCCAGAGCAAAATAAATAAGTAAATAAATGAATTGGCCTTGCCATTCCAATAGTTTCAGAAAGGACTGTACATCCTTGGTAACTCAAACATTAATGTCAAAAGCTCTGTAAGCACATATTGTGGCCGTATCAAACTGTGTTTTGTGCTGCAATTCACGTGTACATGTGGAGAGAGAAATGAAAGCGAAAATGAAAAAGAGACCTGAAAAGAGAGAAAAAAAGGGACAGAGAGAGGGAGAGACAGTAATATCTGCTGCAGTGTATTTAGTAAATGTCTGTTTGAGCCTTTAATCAGTAATTATAGTCTGAATGTGACTGCTTTTCCACACACACACACACACACACACACACACACACACACAGTTCCAGCACAAACAGGCTCTAATGAGTGTTCGGGAGTCTTTTCGGGCTTGAGTGAGGAATAACCAAGCCATTAACCAAGCCTGTTAATTTGTTCTCTCACAAACTGCCTTAATGCACAGCAATACACACTCTAACATGTTCCAACATCCTGTTAACACCAATTTCTCAACCCTTCCATCAGATCCACTAGAGAAAACGACCATGTTCTTCCTAGGTTTGATCATCTACTGAAGAGACAAAATATTGAGTCTCCACTACGGATTACACACGGATAATGTATGAATATCAAGGACAACATGGTATCATAGACATATAACCGGGGTGAACACATCAGCAGATTATGTCTGGGCTTTATTTCACCAATGGTTGTTTCCTCTCATATAACAACCAGAGAAAGAAAAAAAATCCCTGCTCCATACTGAATTTTGCAAAATGATTTTTTTTCTTCATTTGATATGTTTGGGACACGCTCCAACTGGTTCATATACAGTATTTCATGGTGGCTTGATGCAGCTCCATGCTGTAAATGTAGCATGTACTAATCATTCCCAAACCCTTCTGCTTCTTAAATTACAACCGAGGATGCATTCTGGCCATCGATTAAATTATTTATATCACTTGGATAAATGAGCTTGTATTGTACCACAGGCGTTCCCCTCCGTATCAGTAGTCGTCTAGCTATCACAATTTGGCCCTTGTCTAAGTCGCTCAGATCCTTACACTTGCCCATTTTTCCTGCTTCCAACATATCAACTTCAAGAAATGACTGGTTGTCTAATATATCGCACCCCTTGACAGGTGTCACTGTAAAGAGATAATTAATGTTATTCACTTCAACTGTCAGTGGGTTTAATGTTATGGCTGATCATTGTATAATATAACTCTAGCACTAATACAGTGAGCAAGCACCATGCATTTAAACACATGAAGACACTAGCCAACCATATTTACTGTCCTGCAAGGACAGAACAACCAGAGGTGGTAAAAGAACTCAAATTCTTAACTCAGATTTAAGTGTAGTAAACGTTGAAGTACAGATTCAAATTCTTCATTTAATGTTAAATAAATGTTAATGTTAAATGTTAAAGAAAAAATATACATTACATCTTAAATTGAAGTTTTTAATTAAAAGATTTTAGTTAGTGATGGTAAATTAGTGCCTCTAACACCAAGGAACCAATCAAAGTGGGAAAACTCTCTTAATAAGTTAATAAGACAATAAAACACTTGAAATGTTGTAAAGACGCTCTTGTGGTGGGAAATTGATTTACTGTTATAAAACGTTCACACTGGAGATTCCTTTCATAAATGTTAACATCTCTTTATGGGAAGCTGCAATGTATCAGTTATCCATCCATCCAATCATTTTCTATATCGTTTTTTTCAGCACAGCGTTGCGGGGAGCGTGGAGCCTATCCCAGGGGACTCGGGTCACAGGGCGGGGGACACCCTGGACGGGGTGCCAATCCATCGCTGGGCCCAATCGCACACACACTTACACACACTATTACCCTACGAATAATTTGGAGTCTACAACACGTGTCTTTGGACTCAGGGAGGAAACCGGAGAGCCGGGAGGAAACCCCTGAAGCACGGGGAGAACCTGCAAGCTCCGCGCACACAATGCAGAGGCAGGATTCGAACCCCCAACCCTGGAGGTGTGAGGCAAACATGCTAACCACCTCATAAGAGGTATGAGGATCCATTTGCAAAGTGTTTTTTAATAAAAACATTCAGTCCACAATCCAATAGTGTAATCTAATACAAAGTCCAAAAGAGTAATCAAAGCAAAAGGGATTTCCAAAAAGCAAAGTTAAAGTAAGAGTGCAAGATACAACGTAATGGAAGACTTCGGAATTTGTGAGTGTCCATGAGCACTTTGTATAGGGAACAACCAGGAAGTGGCCTGTGTGATTAGCAGAGGTAACACTAGAAGTCTGAAGAATGGGACCTCTGCTGGTATAGAGGGGAACTGTCCTGAGTCTCCTTTACACTTAAGAGTCCTCAATGCAAGTCCCTGTGAATGAGTTGTTACTACAGAAACGATAACACCAAATGAGTGCTTTAATACAAACCGGTGATTTGTCTTGCAGCCGGCACTACTGTCACAGCTGTGGTTATAGAAAATCAATCAACACCTTCAGATCAATTAGACTTATGAACTCAACAGTGCTGAGTTACAAGGCTACAAATGGACTTGTGAGCAGAGTTGGGTGTAACTGTAATCAAATAACTTTTTTCTGATAACGCAGTAATGTAATGCATTACATCTAAAATTGATGTAATTTGATTACAGTTACTGAAGTCAATAAAATTATGTCACGTAATAAATTATGTTATACATTTATTGTTAAGAAAACAATATTAAGTAAAATGCATTTTCACATAAATCACATTTTGCCCCAAATATTTTTTCTTTAGCCCCGAATAATTCTCTACTTTGAGCGGTTTGTCACTACACAACTGAACGTCAGTAGAAGAAGACAGAACGGAGGCGAGACCAATCAGACAGGGTCTATAGGAAAATATGTGGAAATACTCGTGTCTTATTGGCTGACAGCTCAACAGGGTTGAAATTGAAACAGTAACATCCTCTGATGCTGAGCAGGAAAACAAGGTGTGTAAATGTCTATATGAGTTCCAGTTTACGTGAACATGATACGAGCAGAGCATAAGGAAAGGTAATGTACTTTGCATGGCACTGTAGCAGCTAAACCCATACAATGATAGCTTAGCCATGCCTCCCCTTAGCTAGCGACACCAAACTAGCCTAGTTATAAATGTTTTATATTTTATCGGTCTGGTAGTCCTACAAACAGAGACAACACCCGAAGCATGTGTCATGATAAATCTAACTTTTTCTGATCGTGTCATACAATCTAAAATTATAGAAAGAATTATAAGTCTCACTTTTTAGTGTATTTTTGTAGGTTTTGAAAGTACAGTAATTAGTAATCTGGTTACTTTTTACATGCAGTAATCTGTATTGTAATCCATCCATCTTCTATACTGCTTAGGCTATAGAACCTTCAGGGTCGTGGTGAACTTGGAGTCTATCTCAAAGAGCATGGGGCACAAGGCAGGGTACACCCTGGACACTCACACACCCATTCATACACTACAGACACTTTGGACATGCCATACAGCCTACAATGCATGTCTTTGGACTGGGGGAGGAAACCGGAGTACCCGGAGGAAACCCCTGCAGCACTGGGAGAACATGCAAACTCCACACACACACACACAGGGCAGCAGCAGGAATCAAACCCCCAACCCTGGAGGTGTGAAGCAAACGTGCTAACCACTAAGCCACCGTGGGTCCAGTAAAGTAATCAGATTACAATTTTTAAGTAGTAATTATTAATCTGTAGTGGATTACGCTTTTTGAGTAATTTACACAAAACTGCACGTGACATGGATTACAGATCCACATCCAGATATGTGACATTAGAGACATCAGCAGAGGATAAGCTCTCATAGCTCATATTTTGCTGGCATTGCTAGAGAGTTCATGTGAGAATCCAATCAGCTACCATGAAGAACCTGCTGCTTATACATATGTATGTGGAATGTGTGATCTGATAACACTGCAGAGTGCGCCCACGCACACACGCACGCGCACACACACACACACACACACACACACACACACACACAAGCAGCACTTCAAATTGAGCACATGGCTCTTCTCTTTAACACACACACATATAAATGGAAATGCAAAAGTGCCTGAGGATTATGGGAATAAAGCGGGGCTGTATGACCACGTTATTACATCGAAGCAGAGCACTCAGGGATGTCCAAGCCACCATGTTTGTGTGTGTGTGTGTGTGTGTGTAGGCGCGTAAGAAAAAGAGCTGACACCGCTAAACGCCAGGACAGAGGGAATGAGTTTGAGCCGCAGCTTGACCTCGTTTAAAGCTTCATTTCATCAAAACACAGTTAAGATGTTAAGTTGGACTGTCCCTTTCCTGAGAAGGCTGCAGAGGTAGGCACAAATTTTACACAGCACTTGTGCCCCTGAGATAAAATCTGTCCAGATCTGAGGGCAGCATAAGGACAGCTGTCTTCTGAGAGTCCTTATTCTGGACAAATTTAAAGGAGCATGTGTCACATGGCTTCTCGGAGAAGGCAATCTCATAAATCTGTTTATCAGAAGTTCACCACAAAGTTCACGTTTGTGCTGAACAGTAGATTGCAACTACTTCTCTATCTATCTATCTATCTATCTACCTATCTATCTATTCCATACATCACTTGCATATGATCAGATCTGATTGTAAAACAAGTGTAGGCAATTTCCATTAACAGTTCCTTATTCATCAATTTCCAGATTTTAAAATAATAATCAAAAGTAAAATCATCAGAACAATAGGATAAGTAATAATATACTGATTAGAGTATAATATACTGAGTATAATATAGTACTATAAGTAATAATAATAAAAATATTGAATAACGTTGATAATCACAGTTACACATGTGGGAACCTAAAACAGACTATAGTTAATGAGGTTTAGTGACACTGAAATGTATTTAGTTCTCCCCGTGTACTTCTTTCCTGAATGCTGAATACTTTATTTTTATTGGCTAACTATCACCAATAAAACACCCGCATAAATTAGGGCATGACTCATGCAGATTGTATGAGGGGCGGGTCGTATGCACATAATATGTAATAAAGCTTGTTTCACGCAGCTGGGGTTGATTTATCATTTGTGCTCAAATCACCACATGTTTTATGAATCAGATGTCATTCTGTGTGTCATTCTCTCTCTCTCTCTCTCTCTCTCTCTCTCTCCCTCCCTCCCTCAGAGGTCAGTGTCAGATGTGGTTATGATCAGAGTCGCTCTCTCCCTGTGTCATTCCCTTGTGGCTTGTCTCATCCATCTCTTCTTGCTCCCCCCCCCTCTCATTCCCTACACCCTCTTTCCTCTCCCTTTGGCATCTCCTCAATCTTTTCACTCTTCATCCATCACTCTGTCCTATCTTCTGCATTTAAACACACACTCAATCCTCAGGTCTCACTCACTTCCACACTCTGGCCAAGGCCTTTGCACTGAACGCTGAACACACTACGATGCTTCCCTCTTTCAGTCATCTGAAGTGCCCTAGGGACCTCACTACCCTCAGTGACTTACAGCTTCTCTCATCATGGTGGTGAATATTAAAAATGTCTCTGCATGAATACAGTTATTTGATATGCATAAACCAAGTGTATATTCTTAAGTCATGCTGGGATGTATGAATTTTCAACAATTAAAAGAATAAAACATTGTTTAATGTGTTTTTAATGCACAAGAAACTCTGAAAATACTGAACAACACCTCTACATCTTTACTCTCATAAATAACGAAGGATATAATTTGAATATGTAAATTGGGAACACCCCCATTTCAACCTCCTGCCATCTCAGCTGCTAATTTAGAAGGCTTGGCACACAGATTAAAAGTGCCTAACTTTTTCCAGTTAGTATGCATTCATCCTCTAATAATTTGCATATCTGACAAGATTAAAGCCATAAACAGAGATGTAGCCCTGTCTCAGGTAGGGGATATACTGTGACTGCCTGAGCACTCATTATACAGCAGCTCATACTGGTCCAACAGTTTTCTTCATGTTACTTTTTCTTTTATTCGTCACATAAATCCAAGACAATATTTCTGGTTACCACAACTTATAAACTCCAGTGTTCCTCATTATTAGAGAGTGTGGGGGTGTCTCATATAATAATTAACAGTGGCTTCTTGTATGAAGTTTACACAAGTTCACGTTTGTGCTGAACATGAAGTTTATGCATCAGCTTTTGTTTGATACATGATAGACAGAAGTTCCCAGACAAAGGCGTCACTGGGATGTAATTAATCTTTAGAATGAACAGATAATGTGTTCTAAACAGATATGAATAGGAGGTGCACTACAAGATAGCATGTCCAAAAGGTTTGCATGGCTTCTAGTTAAGGCTAGAGGTGTGCACCGCGACTAGGATCCCACATGACGTAGCAACAAATTCTTAGTATATTCGTAACACTTGTACAGAGTCGACTTGTGATAGCCTACGTAGTTACTTTATGATCACAAGGCTTCTCTAGAACATTTCTGAAATATGTGGATCTTCAACAGGGGGTCTTACAGACCACGTTTTTCCATACATGCGAAGACTGTGTTGTCATCTGGTAATCAATAGTAGCATCCTGGTTGCCACTTTGAACATAATGAACATAATGGTTTGTCTTTTAGTCTAATATGTACTTAATATGTATTCAGGACTACAATTACTATGATAGCTTTAGGACTGAAATTGCCACAGACAGTTTTGCACTCAATTCTCCATAAGTGAACACTTGATAACTTCAACAAAATACAGCAGACTTCATGTAAAGACTATAATGTATAAAGTACACACTTATAGAAGGGAATTGAGTGTATAATCAAACTATCTTGTGTCACCCAGATAAGGACGGGTTCCCTTTTGCGTCTGGTTCCTCTCAAGGTTATCGTCTCAGGGAGTTTTTACTTACATTTACATTTACATTTATTCATTTAGCTCGACACTTTTATCCAATGCGACTTACAAATGAGGAAATACAAATTCCTTGCCACCGTCACCTCTGGCTTGCTCATTAGGGATAAATTCATACATTTATAATGTACATGCTGAATTGATATCTTTCTGTAAAGCTGCTTTGTGACAATGTCCATTGTTAAAAGCGCTATACAAATACTATATGAAATTGAATTAAAGCGTGTACTAATAATGAAGATGTAGTACTGTGCGGTGCATTTACACTATTCCTTCATTCATTCTCAAGAAGTAACTGCCCAGTCAGGGCCACAGTGGTTTAAATTAGGCTACTAGTTTGTTTAAAACCAACAAAATTTAGAAAAAAAAATAAAACAATGAGAGCGGGATTAAAAGATTACAGATCTCTAGTTGAGATCAACTAGATCTAGGTCTAGTTTTTTCCAGTTTTCCAGTTTTGCATTGGAACCTTCAGGCTTCAACCACTTTGTGTTTAAATCTGAGTACAGATACAGATTGTGGCACTGAATTTCATCCCTATTGGACATATTGTATTACTAAGGGGATGGCACTGGCACAATAAGACACCACTTTGGTTTGTGCTCACTTTATAGCTGCTTCTAAAATAGAATAGTGTACCAGATAAAAAGCTGAACAGCCACTAAACATATTTCTGCCTGGCTGAGTATTGTTGCACATTGAACAGATGGAAAGAGAAAACTTTAAAACAGACACAAGAGCCATTTGACAAGATGTGAGAATAAATTATCCAACTGCGGGCAATTGTAGATAAAATAAAATAGATTGTATACTTGCATACTTTATAGTATAACAGAAGGGACTCCCTCACTATATTAGGATCACAGTGTACCAGAAAGACAGAACAAAAGAGAAAGAGAGAGAGAGAGAGAGAGAGAGAGAGAGAGGGAGAGAGAGAGAGAGAGACAGAGATAGACAGATAAACTGGTCACTGGTATAAACATAATGTAGTATAATGTACTTGGTAACTGCAGTAACTCTAGACCTCCCCCCCACTGTCAGCACTGTTCTGCAGTGTGTGTGTGTGTGTGTGTGTATGTGTGTGTGTGTGTGTGTGTGTGTGTGTGTGTGTGCACGCACCACGAGAAGAAAGTCAATGGCTTAAAGATGACGGACAGCTGGCTAACAGCTTCCATTACGCCTCGTAACACTCTGATAAGGGCGATGTACACTCCTCAGTGGTGTGTGTGTGTGTGTAAGTGTGTGTGTGTGTGTGTGCGCACTCTATTTTAGTATGTCAGGACAATTAGAGGGCAGAAATGTCTGGTTTTCTGCACAGACACAAAGCTTAGCTTCAAAACCCAAAGCTGGCTAGATGTGTCAATTGTTTTTATTATTCTTATTATTATTGGGGGGTCAAGCCCTGAATGGGTGGATACCCCTATTGTTTTCGTTAATTTTCTTCTTCTTCTTCTTCTTCTTCTTCTTCTTCTTCTTTTTCTTCCGCTCTTGAGTCTATAGCCCTATGGGCTTGCAGGAAAGTTATGAAATTTGGCACACAGATAAAGGACAGACTGACCTGCTAATCCAACAAATGTGGAGTTTCTAACTCAATCCCACTAGCGCCACCCACTGTCCAAAATTGCATTCACGTTTATGTTAATAACTTTTGAACCATGAGTCCTAAAAACTAAATTTTTCCCTCAGATTCCTTGGCTCAAGACGATTCGATTGCTATGATGTCATTTTCTGTCATGAAAATTTTTCCACCATTTTGAATTTTCTGAAAATCCTACTTTTTTGAACTTGTCCTTGGCTGTTTGTCCAATTTGCAAGAAAATTGGCGTGCATCAAATTGGTCTCAGTAGATTGAGAGAGGCATACCAAGTCCAACAATATGAAAAATTCCTATGTCGGCCATTTTGGATGTCGGCCATTTTGAATTTAGTCATAAAATGCTGTATTTTATGAATGATTTGGCGTATCATTATGAAACTAGGTATGTGTCTTTGACACCATACACTGAAGGGACTCAAAAAGTTGTGCCACCTTGTGGTCAAAAATTCTAATGCTATTTTTTAAAATGCTAATAGCTATTGACTCCTTTCGCCTACTGTCATGAGACTGGTCTTGATAGATTCCACAGGTCATGCCGAGAACAATGTGTCCACCATTTTTAAATGTATTTCATAAATGTTTGTCTGCCACTTTTAAATGATTTTCATGAAAATTGGGTTCCATCATCTATAGCACCATCATATATATATATATATATATATATATATATATATATATATATATATATATATATATATATTCCCCACCTCCAGAATATATCAATCCACTTTGCACTCAACTACCTTCTCTCTCTGCACAAAAAAATAACTTTGTTGTATAAGTAGCATTAATTTACAGTACCAGCGATTGTACCATTTTTACTTTATCACCCCTGACTATTCTAGTTTACTTTTTGTCCCCTTAATGTTGCTGTTGAAAAGCTTATTTGGTGAAATCCTGAATATTGTAGGAGCTAACTCCCAAATTACCTATTTCAATTACTAGCAAGCTAGCTACAATATATTTGTCACTTTATATTATAGAGACATTTGCTAGCTAGCTAACATATTCCAATGACAGACTCAGTGCTAGCTATCTCCTTTAATAACAAGTTAACACAGGCTAGCTGGTTTTGGTGGACATTTACCCAAGATTAATTTTAATGATATATTTTTAAAATTCATTTATATGAGATGTTTGAAAACTGTGTAACATTACCTGAGTTTTGTGTAAGTAGTATAGGTAACCATGCTAGTAGGTAGATGTTTAATTTACATATGTTCCAATGGAACAGTATATAGTCAGTATCTAGTCAGGGGTCTACATTCATGGTCACCACACTGTACGTCTCATCTTAAACTCTCAGTCATGTCTGGAAAATATCTGTGTGTCAGGTCTTACCAAGCAGTCATTACACAGCAATATTTAATACTGAACCCATTCACCATTTCTGACTCATGTTCAGAAACAGGTTTAAGGTCATAACCAAAATAAAGAAGATGAAAGGGCAAATGGGGAAAACAGAAAGAAAGCCTTAACTATGACAAGAAGATTGCTCAGAATTGGAAACACTGGACCTCATTTATGAATGTTTTATCAACGTTGTGTGAACAGATTTAAAACAATGTCTAAGTGTTGATATGGCAAGGTTTTCTGTGAGGAAGGAGTCTCCAGTGTCAGTGCTTTGTAACAGTCAGAGGTAAAGCTGGTGCTTTAAGTCTTCCACCACAGGAAATTCTTCAGTACAGAACACAGAGTTTGTGTTCAGCAGATTAGATGACAGGCTGCATGTTTTGTTTTATTAAATTCAAGAGAGAAAAGAAGAGCCTGTTGAGGGAATGACTCTTTCCAGCTATAAACAAATAAAATGTACCATTGATAATGTAAATAAAAATTGTTTACATTGGTAAAATGCTTTGTGTTTTATTACTTAATTAATATGTGGAATTTTGGTTATAACTAAAGTCACAGGTTCATAAATCTGATTATGGATTTGTTTTTGTAATCAATCATACATACACAGCATTTATGTAGGATCACTTTAGAAAGTACAAAATCTACATAAGAGTTACAATGTATCACAACCCCGCACTCCAAAATAAACCCCCACAAAATGACACACATACACACACAGAAACACACACTCTTACCTTAGAGCCTGCGCCATACGCCGCAGCTCATGGTTCTGCTGTTTGAGGCGCTCAAGTTTGGTGAGGATGTTGGCGAGCTCTCGTCGTGTGTGTGTCGTTTCATGTGTGTGTTGGCTCTCACGCACCAGGTGGCCACCCATAAAGAAGAGCAGCATCGCCCAGGCCAACAGCACCAATGCCACCCAGCGCCAGGACGTTGTCCACAACCGCATGTTGTCCCTTGTCCACGAACAATTTAATCACAACACTAAGACATAACGGAGGAGTCAGGGATGGGGGTGTTTTGCTATTTTGTGGTTTGCTTGTTTGTCCATCCACATCCACTCTAATCAGCTAACGGGGCAAGTTAGCTTTGAGAGCAATTTTTTTTTCTTTTTATGTTGCCTGCTTGTCTGTTCCTGTACACTTTAATCACAGTGAGGATGACAAGAAAGAAGTCAATTCGAGAAAGCAAAGTGTTGGTTTTGTTGCCATTTGTTTATTGGTTCATTCATCCAAATTTGTCTGCTTCAGTTACCATGTGGACATCATGGAGGAAATAAATAAGGAGGTTAGGAAAGAGTAACTGCTATGAGGCAGCCATTTTTCTTGTTATTAAGCTCCATCCCTGATTCGGCTACATCACTCTCTCCTCTCCTCTCCTCTCCTCTCCACCAGTAGCTGGTGTGTGCTGGGCGTTCTGGCGCACTATGGCTGCCGTCGCATCATCCAGGTAGATGCTACACACTGGTGATGGTTGAGGAGATTTTCCCCCCCATACAATGTAAAAAGACTTTGAGTGCCTAGAAAAGCGTTATATAAAACTAAGCAATTATTATAAATTATTATTATTAATAGGGACATCTCAGAGGACATACAGTAGGCTAGGGATGAGTCATGCTCATAATTTTCTCTTGTTGTTCTTTTGTCCCACGAATTTGATCACCATTGGGACAACAGATGTAAATGGGGTTAATATTTCGTTCATTATGTTTTATTATTATCATTATTTAGTATTATGTTGTTTGCTCTTATTTATTAATTTATTTTTTTTTACCAACATGGGGATATCATGGAAAAAATAAAGTTGATTAGGGAAAAATCATGCTTCGACATGAATCTGCACCCACTTGGTCATGTTTATTCATGTTAATCAATCATGGAGGAAGTGGGATATGTCATTGGTTGTCCAGTGTGTTGGGTTTTGCTATTCATCCATGTCCACTTTAATTACCTGATTGATATCATGCATGCAATGGATATTTGTTGTTTTTTTGTTCTTTATTGTTTTTTGTGAGTCACAGTATCTCTTATTTAGATGCAAGTGTCTCAGTTTCTTGCTTGTCTGTCCTCCACTGATATGATGGTCTTGGCATGGGACACCATGATGCCACTGAGAAGGAGATAAAGCAGATTAGGGAAGAGGAAGTGTTAGCTTTAGCTGTTTTGGGTTTATTTGTATTTGGATTGTCCATCTGTGTCCACTTTAATCAGCATGGGACACTAGAGCATCAAGGGCGAGTCAGGGAGGGGCCGATGCTGTGACGTGCTGATTTTTTGTTGTTTTGTCCAGCAGATTTGTGTTGCGAGATTATTGCTGTTTAGTTGTCCATTAAATGGCTAAAGCAGATGAGAGCACCAGGTGTGGAGATGGAGATTGTCTGCTTTTAAAGGGAGCTGTGTCAATCTCGTCTGCGCTTCCTTTCTTCTCGGCTCACTTGCACACTTTGGTTCCAATCAGTGTCTCCTGAGTGGAGAGATGCTGCATCTCTGAGTTATAATTCCTGTCCAAACACAGAGTGAGGCAGAATGTGTTATTAATGAAGGACAAATCATGCAATAAATACAAGTTCACTGAATGATCACCTTTCACCATTTCTCCATCTCGCAATTTTGTTCTTCCTCTGTATCATCTCTCTCTTACTCTCCTTTACCATGTCTCTCCTTTCTTTCTTTCTTTCTCTACATCAGTCCTTGCCTTCTCTCTCTACTGTACTGCTTTCTCTCACCACCCTCTCTCTCCCTATCCCCCTGTTTTTTCTGTCCTGCTTTCTCTCTTCTTATTTCACTCTTTTGCTTTCCTCCTTCAATCTTCCCCTCTATACTGATTCATCTGTCTCAGCACATACACACACACACACACACACACACACACACACAAACACACACAAACACACATACACACACACACACACAGAGTCAGGACAGTGAGAGTTCCTGCTGACTCGTATTGTGTCTCAGTGGGATGAGCTGTCAGTCCGCACACTGAGTGTCTCTACCTCACTGCTGTCTCAGCACACACAGATGGAGCTGCGCAAACACACACACACGCACACGGTGCTAAGATGTCCATTTTATATACTGTTGTATACTGTTATTGTTTCTTTACAGATGTTTCATTTGTGATTAATTATTATTATTATTATTATTATTATTATCATTATTATTATTATTATTACTACTACTATTATTATTATTGTTGTTGTTTTCACAGACTGTTATTTGCCTGATTTACAAACTTCTGTAACCTGAGTCTTGACAAAAACACACTTAGGGTGAGCATAAAAAGAGAAGAGAAAGAAGAAAATGAAAGAAGCACAGAGCGATATAGTGGAGGTGAATGGAGACTGGTCAAGAGAGAGAGAGAGAGAGATAGAGAGAGAGAGAGAGAGAGAGAGAGAGAGAGACGCTGTGATGCTGTGTCAATGTTGTTCTGTCACATAAATAATGCTCCACTACACTGTATTGAGTTGAACTAAGGCAGACAAGGAAAAACTGAAAAAAGACACAGTGAGCAAATGAAACCGAGCAAATGAGAGAAAGGGGGATAGTGAAAAAGAAAGGAGGGGGGTATCAGAATGAGATACAGTCAGAAAGAGAGATGGCCTGCTTTGATCTGCTGTGATTGGATGTTAATGAGCCATCACTTTTCATTAGTATAGAAAGAGAAAGATGGTTAGACTGAAGCTTCTCGGATAATGAGACGAGAAGAGACTCTTAAAAAAAACAAGAAAAAAAAACCGAGAGATAGTGGGGATAAAGGAGTTGATGGAGGGGGAAAAGGAAAAGAGGACTTCTCTGCAGAACTGTCTCGGTTTCCTTTCCTGTATACATCATATTCAGTTTGTCTGCTAGTGATTACAGCTCTCATTTACATTTACATGAACATCACTCATTTGGCACACACACTTTTATCCAAAATGATTTGTAATTGAGGCTGAATCCACTCCAAGCACAGGGATGAGCAAGTTCAGGGTTGAGGGTCTTAATCAAGACACAACAGTGGCTATCTTGAAAGAAGGGGGATTTCAGTTTCTTCACACTGAACAGATTTAGTGTAAAGCCATCCACCCATCCATTTTTCATACCACTTATCCTACACAAGCTTGCGTGGAGCCTGGAGCCTATGCCAGGGAACTCAGGGCACAAAGCAGGGGCACACCCTGGACGGGGTACCAACCCATCGCAGGGCACATTCACACACACACAGTCACACACACATTCACACACTACGGAGAATTTGGAAATGCCTAAATGAAATGAAAACTATAACATCTTTAAACAAAGATTACCATCACATTTGCAGATTTTTGAGTCTGATTTCAGATTCGCTATTCATAATCTATTTATTATGTTATAATCTCATCACTGTACTTACATACGATTATATATTGTGTGCGGCTTGACAGAGTGTGCTAGTTTACGTCTACACTTTTGTAGAGATTGAGAAGTCGAGCATTAGGTCTAGAATACTACACACCTGCTGTGGGGCAACACTCTATAACCATAACCCCCTCAGAAAATATGAACAAGCAGTGGCTCGCTACACACACCTGCACTTTCCCTGCAATCAGCAATCACCTCATCTCTCTCTACCACAGGCTGAAAGGATTACTGTACTCTTGAGCGACTTTCGCTTCATCCCCACCATTCCTCAGTTCTGGGATGTGACAGATGGCGAGGGACCTTGAGGCTCTTAAGGCTTGTGTGTTTTGCCAAGGCAGTCATGTTGAGGTGTGTTCTCCAGCTCTGGACTAGCCTACCTTGTTGTTATGCAGTTTGCCAATTTACCAATTTTAGCCCCTGGATTATGTGTGTTGTTGTACATTCATATTTCACCCCACTTAAAGGTGTATATTGATGGAATGGTAATATTTGCCTGGTACAGATCTGACACTGTGCTCCAATTACAAGGCAGATCCATAGCTAAGTAGGCGGCATTTTCGGGCAGCATGTGCACACTCCTGAGCTAAAGCCTGTCCAATTGAAAAGTTCGCTGCTGTCTGAGTTTGTCTATTTTGAGCACATTTAAGAGCTAGCATCCTTTTTGATTTAGGGTGGTTTCACAACTGGCTCGTTTGGAGCACTTGTTTCTGATCCTGGTGCGTTTTCTCCCTTGATTCAGATCATTTAGACGTACATGAGCACGGCAATCACGCTTGGAAAACGCTCCGATTCAAAACAATCAGTCTGCAACCACCTGAACGAGTTTCAGATTGCAAACGAACTCTGGAGTGGTGAGAAAGCAATCTGACCAACGAACCAACCTGTATAGCAATGTATGATGGGAACTGCATTACGTAAAAAGCGGGTTTGTTTTGCTAATGACTCGCAATACGAATTGCAGTTTAACTTGGACCAAAGACGAGGTAAAATGCCTCACTGAAATTGCATAAAAACACTGAGGTTTACAATGTGTTTAGTGAGCTTCTCAATGAGATGAGCTTTAATCGCTCCATGGAACAGTGCTGCGAAAATCCCCAAAACGAAACAGTACATTTAAGTTAGAGATTCACTTCGCAGGACTGAGAGATCTGGAGATGAAAAAGACAAATTGGCCCGAAACATGAAACATCGATTCCCACTCAAACTGATAAATAATAATAAATACAGCTAAAAAGAAGGCCACAATAAGCTTGTGGAGCTGCTGTCCATCCATGACCACTAGGAGCCGAACCTCGCAACATAAACAGACGCGCTCTGACCAACGAGAGCACAGTTTACTCACATGTGACTTGCACAAACACATTTTGGTTCGCTTTGAAATGTTGCCTTGTGAAAGCGAACCGAGCCGAGGAGAAAATACAACATTGTAACAATTTAAGTCATGTTTAGTAAAAAACACCCTTAGACAGCTCCATAAGTTGGTTCACAGGACGAGAGTTTCATGGACGTTTGAAAAAACATGACCGGGTTAAACTATCATTACAACTGAGATGTACATTTACAAATCTAACTGAATCACTTGTCTTGTAATTAGTTAACAGGCCTATTTTTAGATTGTAGTTCTGTAGTTAAAATGTCTGTGGCAGCCTACAAAAACCCTTCAAGTGGTCAAATTTGGATATTATCTACTATATATAGCTTTGAAAACTATGTAAGCATATATAGCATTCACAACTTCGAACATTTAAAAGTGAAACGGGAGAAAATCCTCTTTAAAAATTCCAAATCCTACTCCAAATCCAACAAAAGAAGCCCCGCCTACTTCATCATTTACTTATGGAAAAACAATATCACTGACACACTGTAAAGAATAATACGTTTACAACGGAAAATGAGTTGTCCCGTCAGTCAACTGCATTATCCTTATCAGTCTCGGTCTCATCACCTGAGGTAAAAGGTCACTCACGACATTTAAAGATAAGCCTCATCTCGACTGATTTGTTCTCTCAGTTCTGTCGTGTTGACTGAATTTCTCGTTATTAATGATGCTGCCATCTGTAAACAATGTGTAAGTCCTGTGTAAGCGTATGGCGTGTAGCATGTGGCGTCCAACAGCTTGAGTATTCTGCATGTGAGAAAATCAATGTTATTGATAAATGCTGCTATCAATGTCAGTGCACACGGACAAGATGCTTACACACTCATTAGAAACGCATTGTTAAAGTAGTGTGATACCGATTCCTTAGAAATTCAGTCAGACACGTTGAATATAGATGTAAATCTGGGCAAAACCATTCTGTCCCTGTGCTTTAGGTTTTTATACAAGTTGACATTTCTCTGGAATTTGCATTGTCTTCAAAGAAAGCACATCATAAAAATAATAAAACAGTGACTCAGATGAGCCCAGCATTATGACTGCAGACTGTGTGTGTGTGCATGTGTGTGTTCTCTGCTAATAGAGTTGCATGCAGTGGGGCTCAAGCTCACTGAAAGCAAACAGAAGCTCATGAAAGATTCAACCACATTCTGATCTCACTGTGCTGTTCCTGCTAAACACACTGTGCTGGTGCTCACACACACACACACACACACATACACACACAAGCGCACGCTCCATATACTGTACAGAGACTGTCTATACACAAACACCCACAACCCTCGGTGGTGTACACAGCTTTTTCAACTTGCTAACTTGAGAGAGAAATGTTCAGCTCACACTGAGTGTGTTCACGTGTGTTAAAGCAGTGACTCCGCCCCAAATGAGAGCCAAACATTTACTGTTCAGAATTTCATTTGATAGAAACGAGAAAATCGAGGAAATGCGAAGAAAATGCCAAGGCTGCCACACCTGTCTAGTATATACAGTATATTGAGCTTATTTCCTGTCTTAAAAAGATATAGTTGAGGTCATACGTTTACATACGCCTTGCAGAATCCGCAAAATGTTCATTAAAAAAACAAAGAGGAATCATAAAAATTGCATTTAGTTGTTTTCTTTACTGTAGTACTGTCCTGAGTAAGCTATTTCACATAACAGATGTTTACATATAGTCCACAAGACACAATAATAACATTTAAGTTTACATACATACATTTAAGTTTACATAATTTTACATATGCTTGATTGTTAATCCTGTGTGGTGTTACCTGGATGATCGACGACATGATGTGTTTATGTTTTGTGTTCATGAGTCCCTTGTTTGTCCTGAGCAGTTAAACTGCCCATCCAACTGGTCCTGGCTTTTCCAGCTGATCTGACCCATTTCCAACACTTGCCATATGATGTTCAGATCCATCTTTTCACACTGAGGACGACTGAGAGACTCGTACACTATTAAACTATTACAAAAGGTACAAACGTTCACTGATGCTCAAGAAGGGAACACACTACTGAATATTACGGGGGTGTAAAATTTTGAACAGGATGATCGGTGTAAATTATTATTATTTTGTCTTCAGGGAAACATGTAAATATCTTATGTAGCTTCTGAAGGGCGGTACTAAATGAAAAAAATAAGATATTTAAACAAACATGTAATCAGTACAGTACTGTGTATGGAGACTGTGCAACATGCACAGTTAAAGACAGTAAAGACAGTGGTAAAGACAGTGATTGTGATATTAGAATTATATTCCTGATTACCATCACATTTGCAGATTGTTTAGTCTGATTACAGATTTGCTATTCATAATCTATTTATTATGTTATAATCTCATCACTGTATTTATATACGATTACATAAGATTACATTGTGTGCGGCTTTACACTGAGTCGAGCATTAGGTTTAGAATATTCCTGTTTAAAAACATAAAGCATGGGGACAGAATTCCTGTCTAATTATGCATTCTTTCCCGGTTGTTCTTCCTTGGATCACTTTTGGTAGGTACTAACCACTGTATACTGAGAACACCCCACAAGACCTAGTCGTCTAGCTATGACAATTTGTCACTCAGATCCTTACGCTTGCCCATTTTTCCTGCTTCCAACACACCACCTTTGAGGACTGATTGCTCACTTCCTGCCTAATATATCTCACCCCTTGACGTGCCATTAAAACGAGATAATCAGTGTTATTCACTTCACCTGTCAGTGTCGGTGTGTATTAAAAAACAATACATTGATATTTTTTGTCACAATCCATTACGCTCTTCTGTGTATCACCAAGAGGAACATCAGAAACATAATGTACATCATGTATTTTAGTTTGTTTGATTGTTTGTTTTCATCTTGCACTTTGTGTATCTTGGTTTGAATTGTTCTAGTTTTTGCCTTGCACACTTTATTTAATAGGTTCCTCTTGACTTCCCCTATTGAACAATAACGTCCACCCTACTTTGGATGTTATTGAAGTTATAAACAGAGCTTGGTAGAAATAATGGGATCTGCTCACGAAAAGTTTCTTTCTCTGTCTTGGAAATCAGGAAAAATGGATGTCTCATTTCATGCAGGATGGAGCATCTAGGGGGTTTCACTTTCTCAGATCGAAAAGCACTAAAAGGCCTCTGGAATATCACAACCATCAGCAGAATTTTGGTACACACACACACACACACACAAAGCTAATAAAGGCTGTGTGAAACCAGGACGGAACAGGAACTGAGTAGAGATTTTTGAACCTGTGAAGAAACACGTTCAAACTCACTACTGGGGCCAATTTACTATAAATAACGTCTGTACAAATGAAAGGTGTGACAGTATTCTTCAATGATGGCATAATGTGATTAATGTTTAGCATTTAAAAATCACGGCAAACATATTTAGAGAACACGAAGCCGACTATATAAAAATACAACAAAATTAGAGAATGTTATATCTATAGACTGCTAAGTGCTGTGAATATCCATCCATCCATTTTCCATACAGCTTATCCTACACAGGGTCGCAGGGAGCCTGGAGCTATACCAGGGAACTCAGGGCACAAGGCAGGGGACACCCTGGAGAGGGTGCCAACCCATCGCAGAGCACAATCACACACTCACACACACATTCACACACTACGGACAATTTAGAGATGCCAATCAGCCTAGAACACATGTCTTTGGACTGGGGGAGGAAACCGAAGTACCGGGAGGAAACCCAGGAAACACGGGGAGAACGTGCACAAAGGGTGAAGGCGAGCTGTGAATATGATGGCTTGAGATTTTGGAGTATGACAAAATTTAAATCAATAACCCATCACGGTATATTTCTTTTGAAATCAATTAAAGTTCAGTTGCTGTGATTTTTGGATATGTTAAAACCAATTAAAAGACAATCTTTAGTCTCATGACCTTTAGCTAAAGTAAGGGGTTAGGAAACTGGGAGGAAAATCCATGCAAACATAAGGAGAACATGTGAAACTCCACACAGACAGCAACCCAAGCCCATGACCTAGTAAACCAATGCAGCAACATGTCACCTAGTATATTTCACAGTGTAATTCAGGTTAATATATCGGATACCATGCTCTGGACAAACTGGAATCCGTCTGTTTACTCAGGAGCCCTCAGGAATGACATACAGTCCTTTTTTGGGGTTGATTTTTGATATAAGGTTATCCCCAAAGTCTCCATTCATAACACTTTTTAGCAAAATGTCTTCCAAAATTTTTCATACTTAGTTTCTATAAGATTTTTTTTTCTTCCAGATAGCCTTTAAGAATACCTTTGAGAAAAGAAGAACGTATTGAACTCATTCTCATGGTTGGATCAGGAAGCTGTCACAAGGTTGCGATGGACTTTAACAGGAAACATGGCAAGCACATCACACACACACACACACACACACACACACACACAACACTGTTGCCAAACTTATTAACAAATTCAAAAAGATTGGAAGTGTTAATGAATATCCACTGACAAACGCACAACTGACGTGGTGCTGGCAAACATTGGACACCCTGTATATTTTATATATACAGTATCTCACAAAGTGAGTACACCCCTCACATTTTTGTAAATATTTGATTATATCTTTTCATGTGACAACACTGAAGAAAATATAGTGCTATGATGTAAAGTAGTGAGTGTACAGCTTGTGTAACAGTGTAAATTTGTTGTCCCCTCAAAATAACTCAACACACGGAAATTAATGTCTAAACTGCTGGCAACAAAAGTGAGTACATCCCTAAGTGAAAATGTCCAGATTGGGCCCAAAGTGTCAATAGTGTCAAAAGTGTGGCTACCATTATTTTCCAGCACTGCCTAAATTCTTTTGGGCATGGAGTTCACCAGAGCTTCACAGGTTGCCACT
Organism: Ictalurus furcatus; assembly: GCF_023375685.1. NCBI lineage: Eukaryota > Metazoa > Chordata > Actinopteri > Siluriformes > Ictaluridae > Ictalurus > Ictalurus furcatus. Next base: position 4,437,048 of record NC_071279.1, read on the forward strand.
GGAGTCCTCTTCCACTCCTCCATGACGACATCATGGAGCTGGTGGATGTTAGAGACCTTGTGCACCTCCACCTTCCGTTTGAGGATGCTCCACAGATGCTCAATAGGGTTTAGGTCTGGAGACATGCTTGGCCAGTCCATCGCCTTCACCCTCAGCTTCTTTAGCAAGGCAAAAGTTGTTATCATGCTGGAATACTGCCCTGTGGCCCAGTCTCCGAAGGAAGGGGATCATGCTGTACACTCACTACTTTACATTGTAGCATTAGTAGTCATTTCTTCAGTGTTGTCACATGAAAAGATATAATCAAATATTTACAAAAATGTGAGGGTTGTACTCACTTTGTGAGATACTGTATATATACGCTTTATATAATCAAATCACAGACTTGAGAAGAAGTTTAATTGTCTTTAAAAGCAGAAAATTACTTTGATCCATTCAAATCCATGATTATACCAGAAATCTGTAGTATCATTGCAGCTGTAGTGCAAAGTAAGATCTCATTTACATAAAGGAAAAAAATATGTCCCTTATATGAAAAAATGATGCTTGTTCTATTTTTAGCTATACACCATAGGATCCTCACACACACACACACACACACACACACACACACACATGTCTCCAGCTGTTCTTTTGGAACAGGAAGCTTCTAATTAGAACAACAGGACATTGCATTGGTAGCTTGCTAGTGTAAAAGTGCCACTCACATTCACTTATTAGTTCTATCTCTCTCACTTTCTCTCTGAGTGTGTGTTTCATCCTGCTGCATTAAACTGTCCTCACATTCCTACAGGGTCAAGGTGAGAGTGTTTACCAGCAGGAGGGAGCAGGTGTAAGAGGAATCGAACACACACAAGCATACACACACACAACCCGTTCTGTAAATGTGACACAGTAAAGCCTGACATTACACTGTATAGCACACACTATTATCTTTGTGTTAACTGTAATGCGCTTATACAGGGTTTTACAGTAATCACCAAGTGGTGGCTCGTGTGGGTGGGGGTGGTGATGGGGGGGGGGTAATCCGTTATAGATATACACACTAGAAAAGTTTTCATGCAGGAAAGGAGAAAATTTTACTCTCATTCTTCCTAAAACAGATAAACATCAGCTTTCCCAAAGCGCAAATGTGTTTCTGCAAAACCCTACATACTGTACACACACACACACACACACACACACACACACCAGTTTCTACCACAATGGGCTTGACCATGCTGTTTGAACAATTTTTCATTTTTTTTGTAAAGTGTTAGATTTAATTTTTTTTTTCATTTTATTTTCTATCGAGGGCGAAAAAGTTCCTCTTTCGGCAGACAAATTTAAACTTTTGACCAATTTTATCTCAGTCAGAATACACTGGTAGATTTAATTGTGTACATTAATGAACTCAAACTGTTCGCACCTCCAGGGTTGGGGGTTCAAATTCTGCCTCTGCCCTGTGTGCGAGGAGTTTGTATGTTCTCCACATGCTTCGGGGGTTTCCTCCGGGTACTCCGGTTTCCTCTCCGCATAACATTTATTTTCACATACTCATTAAATCTTTCCTTCTTATGCTCATTAGAGAAACTGAGCTGAGAATGCAAAACTTGATGCTGAGCTCAGTATTATTCCACTTCTAGTACATTTTTTAAACAGGTCTCGTTCACTAAACACAATGAGTAAAAATGAGAAATCCAAACAAGGAGATATGAGGAGACAAAGTGACAAGAAACCAGAGGTCTGAGATATTTTCAGCACCAAAATATTCCTCATGAGCCACAAACTAAGCCATGATTCGAAAATAACACCATGATGTAAGGTGCAGGTACTCAACATTGGTCCTGGAGTAACCCCTGTCCTGTCCTGCACATTTTAATGTTTTCCCTACTTTAACACACCCACACCTCAACCCTTTCAAAGGGAGCTCAACTTTGCGTGAGCTTCACCCTGTGGGAAGCGCCCTCATGTGTGACCGGCATCTGAAGCTTGTGTAACATCATGCCTATTAATAGGCCTGCCGTGATCAGGTGATGTGGCAAGAAAGCATGTCGCATGATATAAAACGGCACCTGTGAACCTCTATTATCTAAAGCAAACACGCAATTCACAGGCATGCCCCAGTATGACAAAGCTACGCACCGTCTCGTTCCCTTATCTGGTAACAGGGTCGTAACACAGACGTTCCTTTTCAAAGTGAACTCAATGTTGCATGAGCTTCACGCTGTGGGACACGAGTACACACATCATACAGAGGGTACGGCCTGTTCAAAAGATTCGAGGTCGAGGGTCACTGCAAGACACCCATGCCTGGGGTGGAATGTATATCCAGGCTGTAATATGGAATGAATGTGTGTGGCGTAGACCACCCAGTCACAGCACACACATCCTGTAAGGGTACCCCTTTGGAAAAAGCCTTCAAGGAGGTGACAAGCCCCCCCACTTTGTGGAATGAGCCCCATCCAGGGTGTCCCCCACCTCATGACCCAAGTTCCCTGGGATGGGCTCCAGGTTCCCTTGTGCAGGATAAGCGGTATGGAAATGGATGGATGGATGGAACTCAAAACATTGTCTATTTACCTTGGCAGAAGACGACGCTGTATCTTTCGAACAAGAAAATCGAGAAGAAATATTAATAATATGCAATAAGGGAAGTGGGTGAGGCTTTCTAGACATGTCAGTTAATACTGGAATGTTCAAAACGCTTATGCATCTGTCAGTCACTCTATATTCATATGTTGCTCAGCTCATCTGGCAGTGGTACAGTGGTTAAGACATTGGGCGTTTGATCGGAGAGTCATGATTTCAAACCCCAACACCACCATGCAGCCGTAATTGAGCCCTTGAGCAAGGCCCTTAACTCTCAACTGCTCAGATGTATAAATGAAAAAAATGTGTCGCTCTGGATAACGGTGTCTGCCAAATATTAGGGAAAAAAAAAAATAAGACTGGTATTTTTGAGTGATAATTCATACTAGAATAATCCGTAGTTAATAATCAGTGTGTAAAGGTTGATAGATCTGCTCATTATTTACCCAGACAGTGGCAAAACGTGTGAGGATTAGGCAAGAATGAAAACAGGATCAGCCACGAAAACAATTATTTTATTTTTTTTCAATTTTGTGTCCCTTAACAGGACAACAAGATGTAAAATTCCTTAATACTATACTTTAAGTGGAATAACCATAATAATAAGCTGTGAGTTTAAGGGATTAGATTGTATTACGGGGCAATTACAATAAAACTGTGTAGTAAGTTTTCTATCTCTGCAGAATAATCCAGTTAGTGTACTGCGTTTCAACTTTAGATGTAGAAAGACGTTCAGCACAGTACACAAAACTTTCTGCCAAAAGTCCTTCATGAGCCGTCCAAATTAATGAAGCTGCAAAAAGAAAGCAATATTTTAAGTGTTTACCGTCTACACATGTGGCGTGGCTATTAAGTCGGGTTGAGTCTATTTGTCAAATTAGCAGAGCTTTTGAAATGAATTAGACTTTAATTCCTTGCCCACTTCATAAAACTTTAATCTAAAAGCAACACACACTCGTAAACTTGCATAGTTTCTATAAAGCTATTGGTAATCACCACTAATGCGATATTGTGTGGATTTTAATTAACACGCTGCTACTGCAGGGAGGCAAACTTGACCTTATTCTCCTCTGACATTAGTAGACCACAAGCACTTTGGGAGAGAGAGAGAGAGAGAGAGAGAGAGAGAGAGCGAAAGTGTGTGTGTGTGTGTGTGTGTGCGTGTGTGTGTGTTCCCTGTCTCTGCTGTAATGAGCTGCAGTGACAGGTGACCTTTCTCTGTAGTGAGGCTGGAGGCGCAGCGTGATTCACAGATGCCGCCTCTTCAGATTTTATAGCAATACTATTGTAACATTTATTTTCACATCCTCAATAAATCTTTCCTTCACATGTTCATTACAGAAACTGAGCTGAGCATGCAACTATTGATGCTGAGTTCAGTATTATTCCACTTCTAGTAAAAGTTTTAAACAGGTCTTTTTCACTAAACACAATGAGTAAAAAGAGAAAACCAAACGAGGAGATATGAGGAGACAACGTGACAAGAAACCCGAGGTCTGACATATTTTCAGCATCAAAACATTCCTCATGAGCCAGAAAATAAGCCCTGAATCAAAAATAACACCATGATGCAACCATGGTCCTGGAGTAACCCCTGTCCTGTCCTGCACATTTGAGTGCTTTCCCAGCTTTAACACGCTCACACTTCAACTGTTTATATATCTGATTAAATAACTCAGGTGTATTTAGGAGCAGGAAAACACTAGAATGTGCCGCAAAGGGGATACTCCGGGACAGGGAATCTGTGACGTAAGGACAAGGTGACAATTTTCAGTTTCAGTTTCAGACAAAATACACTTTTACAGCTAACACTCTGACCCAAAGGGTAGAATTGATATCTAGTTAGCATTTACTAGAACATCAGCCATTTTAAGGAAATGTCCTGTAAATAATTTATGTTTTTTTGTGATCATAGCGCACACACAAAAAAAATCGAATAAAATAAACAGGATGGAGGCATTGGACATTTTTAAAATCTGTGGTGCAAAACGGTGCAAATAGAAAAAGGGTTGGGTTTGAATGAATACATTATTAGGGGTATGTTCAGGTGCGCTGCTGTGACAGCCATTCAAATCAGCTCGTCTCATGCCCTTTAAGAACCGAGTCTATGCGGTGAACCACAGTGCCATTTTCATAATGACATCCGATTGCATTTACAGATTTCAAATAAATTTCAGTGTCTGAGAAAACCAGCTGGCTGATATAACTTACAGCAAACATATTCTTTGTCTTTGTCGGTAGAATTTTGTTCATATTTTAGTGGCAATGTCATAAATACTGCACATTTTTACTTTGGATGCCAAAAGTAAGTCCAAAATCCACTATCACTTAAGCACATGCAAGGGAGTAAATACAGATACAGGTATCAGGCCAATTCATAGATTAAAAGGCACTAAAGATAAAACATGTAGAAAGTCGCTGATGAATATCGACAGAATGATACGTACATCTCGCAGTCACAAGCTATACTGTGCAGCCTAGAACTGCAATTAGAACAACATGTCAAATATATTCAGTAATTTGTTTCCAAAAGAAATGTCAAAGCTTCACTTGGGCCTAAGCATAAAGAGTTATAAAGAGGTCATAGAGAGAGAAACACTTTATGCCAGTGGAGCCGAGGAGGTCTCCTCTGCTGCCAACAAGTCTGGTCCTTTCAGACATCAAATGACTTCAATGTCAGCTGGTACAGTACACAGTGAAACGAAACAGCATTCTTCCAGGACTACGGTGCTCCATAAAACAACACACTAACCACATGAGACGACACAGAACTAAATAAGACCTACACATTTCTACACAAAGTGCACGTGCAAACGTGTGCAAACACCACAGGACAGTACAGTAACTACTAAAACAGGACAATGGGCACAGTAAGTGACAGTGTAGCGCTGAACAGTACACAGATCTAGTGTGAGCGTGTCAGATATAACATGTAGTGCAAAAGAATAACAGTATAATAATAATGCTGGGAATGTAAATATAACATACTATGACATAGTATTCAGCAAAAGAGTTTATACCAGTTATAACAGTTATTGGACAAAGCATTTACTGCAGTTACATGCGACCTTGTTGTGAACTTGACCGGTTTAGATCAATTCCAAAATCTAATCAGTTCCTTTGCTGGTTCCAATGATAATTCCATACAAATCGTACAATCATTCAACCACTTGTTCTTGTGATATCTTGCTAAAGAACGGATGGATGGAAGGACAGACAGACAGATGGACAACATGTAGCCGCCACCTTCTCATGTCGGAGGTATAAAAAAATGACACTTTAATTGAGAAATTGCTACTGGTGTCCTAAAGTACCAATACTGTTGATTGTTAGATATAAACATGTAACCTACATGTGTTTTTAGATGAATAGCTGTAAGTTTTTTCCCCCTCATCTCATCTCATCTCACCTCAGTGCTTTTGATTGTTTAAACACTGAGCAAAGTGTCATTTCTTCAGTGTTGTCACATGAAAAGATATAATCAAATATTTACAAAAATGTGAGGGGTGTACTCACAAAAATGAGTACACCCCTCATATTTTTGTAAATATTTGATTATATCTTTTCATTTGACAACACTGAAGAAATGACACTTTGCTACAATGTAAAGTAGTGAGTGTACAGCTTGTGTAACAGTGTAAATTTGTTGTCCCCTCAAAATAACTCAACATACAGCCATTAATGTCTAAACCGCTCGCAACAAAAGTGAGTACACCCCTAAGTGAAAATGTCCATATTGGGCCCAATTAGCCATTTTCCCTCCCCGGTGTCATGTGACTTGTTAGTGTTACAAGGTCTCAGGTGTGAATGGGGAGCAGGTGTGTTAAATTTGGTGTCATCACTCTCACACTCCCTCATACTGGTCACTGGAAGTTCAACATGGCACCTCATGGCAAAGACCTCTCTGAGGATCTGAAAAAAAGAATTGTTGCTCTACATAAAGATGGCCTAGGCTATAAGAAGATTGCCAAGACCCTGACACTGAGCTGCAGCATGGTGGCCAAGACCATACAGGGGTTTAACAGGACAGGTTCCACTCAGAACAGGCCCCGCCATGGTCGACCAAAGAAGTTGAGTGGACGTGCTCTGTGTCATACCCAGAGGTTGTCTTTGGGAAATAGACGTATGAGTGCTGCTAGTATTGCTGCAGAGGTTGAAGGGGTGGGGGGGTCAGCCTGTTAGTGCAGCCTGTCAGGTCTGCATGGCTGTCGTCCCAGAAGGACGCCTCTTCTAAAGATGATGCACAAGAAAGCCCGCAAACAGTTTGATGAAGACAAGCAGACTAAGGACATGGATTACTGGAACCATGTCCTGTGGTCTGATGAGACCAAGATAAACTTATTTGGCTCAGATGGTGTCAAGCGTGTGTGGTGGCAACCAGGTGAGGAGTACAAAGAGAAGTGTGTCTTGCCTACAGTCAAGCATGGTGGTGGGAGTGTCATGGTCTGGGGCTGTATGAGTGCTGCCGGCACTGGGAGCTACAGTTCATTGAGGGAAAATGCCAACATGTACTGTGACATACTGAAGCAGAGCATGATCCCCAGACAAGCATGTCTCCAGACCTAAACCCTATTGAGCATCTGTGGGGCATCTTCAAATGGAAGGTGGAGGAGCACAAGGTCTCTAACATCCACCAGCTCCGTGATGTCATCATGAAATAATGGTGGCCACACAAAATATTGACACTTTGGGCCCAATTTTGACATTTTCACTTAGGGGTGTACTCACTTTTGTTGCCAGCGGTTTATTACAAATTTACACTGTTTTACAAGCTGTACACTCACTACTTTACATTGTAGCAAAGTTTCATTTCTTCAGTGTTGTCACATTAAAAGATATAATCAAATATTTACAAAAATGTGAGGGGTGTACTCACTTTTGTGAGATACTGTATATGCTATAGAGTTTCATTTTGAATGGATGAAAACATTCAGCATTATAAAAGTACAATAACTGAACTGAAATACTTAATAATGACCTCGTGTTTGAATGGACACAGTGATCTATTCAAACTCTAAAAAAATAAATAAATAAAAAATAACCTGTGCATTACAATGTAACAAAAGGCTAAGCATAATTTCACAGCGTAACTAGACAGTAACTAGAATGCTAGGTTTTCAGATATCCAGGCCATTATATGAAATTCATCAGTCGCAAATACATTGCAACACTCAAAATCAATGCATGACCTCAGCTGAGTGGAGAAACATATCCAAGGTTGCAACACAAGTCCAGTTGCACTGATACACAGCAGGCAGAAAACACAGAACTACAACACAAAACTATTAGAATGTTGTTGCATAAAGCTGGTTGGGTGTGATGTTTCTGTGAGCAGGTGGGAGTCAGTAAAGATGCTGAGGTTCTCTTGAGACCAGAGACCTGAGGGTTTAAGGAGACGCAGGTGGGACATTTTCTCCATCTCCACCTCCAGCGTAAACACAAAGCGTTTTCACACGAGTGTAATAATACTGCAGAATTATGCCTCCAGTTTATCATCATGCTCTTCCTGCTGCTCTGTTTACTTACTGAATGTTTATTGTATTGTACTGTTCATTTGTACTGATTTTTTTATTTTTAAATCCCTCTTTTTATTTACACTTGCTGAATAGTTGTATTAAAAAATGTGGTGCATTTTATAATGAAAGTTAAAATTTATTTTTTATTGATTTATTTTTCTTCTTCTATTCACAGGAATGCACTGATATTTTGTTTAAGTTTACATTTTCTGCGCTACACGAGATCCACGTAAAACTCTACACTGTTAGGCCAAATCTCAGCTTTTTGTTCGCTATAATTGCTCACTATGTAGGATGCAACATAACGGCATTGTACATTTTACTATTTGTTTACTTCATGTGTTGTCTTGTGTTTTGCACCGAGATTGTAAAAAGACTGGATATTTTGTTATGCTGTATGGATAGTTTATGGACTTTAAGTGTACGGAGAGGTTAATGATAAAATGAGGTAATGATAAAATGAAGTGAGTAAGCAGTGCGGATAAAGCTGCAATTTGTAACACTGTATATTAAATACTCATTTGCATATTTACAGTGGTGCTTGAAAGTTTATGAGTGGCAAAAGTATGTGAACCTCTAGGATTAGCAGTCAGGTGATTTCAATCAGGTGTGAGTGAGCACCCTGTTTTGTTTAAAGAACAGGGATCTAGGACTGAGTCTGATCTTCACAACACATGTCTTGGAAGTGTATCATGGCAAGGAGATTTCTGAGGACCTCAGAAAAAGAGGTGTTGATGCTCACGAGGCTGGAAAAGGTTACAAAATCATCTCTAAAGAGTTTGGACTCCACCAATCCACAGTCAGACAGATTGTGTACAAATGGAGGAAATTCAAGACCATTGTTAACCTCTCCAGGAGTGATCGACCAACAAAGATCACTCCAAGAGAAAGATGTGTAATAATCCATGAGCTCACAAAGGAACCCAGGGTAACTTCTAAGAAACTAAATGTTCATGAGTCCACCATCAGGAGTACACTGAAAAACTATGGTGTGTATGGCAGGGTTGCAAGGAGAAAGCCACTGCTCTCCAAAAAGACTGCTGCCCTTCTGCAGTTTGCTAAAGATTAAATGGACAAGCTAGAAAGCTGTTGGAAAAATGTTTTGTGGATGGATGGGACCCAAATAGAATTTTTGCTTTAAATGAGAAGTGCTATGTTTGGAGAAAGGAAAACACTGCATTCCAGCATAAGAACCTTATCTCATCTGTGAAACATGGTGGTGGTAGTATCAAGGCTTGGGGCTGTTTTGCTGCATCTGGGCCAGGACAGCTTGCCATCATTGATGGAACGATGAATTCTGAATTATATCAGCAAATTCTAAAGGAAACTGTCAGGATATCTGTTCATGAACTGAATCTCAAGAGAAAGTGAGTCATGCAGCAAGACAACGACCCTAATCACACAAGCCGATGTGCAGGACTGATCAACAGTTACCCCAAACGTTTAGTTGCAGTTATTGCTGCACAAGAGGATCACACCAGATACTGAAAGCAAAGGTTCACATAATTTTGCCACTCACAGACGTGTAATATTGGATCATTTTCCTCAATAAATAAATGATCAAGTATAATATTTTTGTCCCATTTGTTTAATTGGTTTCTCTTTATCTACTTTCAGGATTTGTGTGAAAATCTGATGTTTCAGGTCATATTTATGCAGAAATGTCGAAATTTCGCAAACTTTCAAGCACCACTATATATTTTTTATAAACATAATTGAATTTAAACTTCTTAATGTTTTGTTTTCAAAAGATTTTCTGTGAGAATATATTTTACCCTGAGCTTTTGATATGAATATTTTGTGAATGCATTACACCACCGAGTTTTCTAGTGTTAAATGGAGAGCTGGGGGAAAAAAAAGAGCAGATGAAAGAATCAGACTCCAGGGGCCAAGATGAGGATTGAGACATTTAGAGAGCGTGATGCGAGAACAGCAAAAGTGTGTGTGTGTGGAGTTGGTGAAATATGATTTCGGCACTCAACAGAATGAGAAAACTCAATCTGTCTGAGGGGCTAAAATGTAATTTCCCCCATAAACACTGCTTCCTCCGCTGGGAAAGGTGTAATGGGAAAAACGCCCTCGGTAAGCTTCAAACTTTATTTCAACTTCCTTCAGACACCTGAAGTGTAAAATAACAGACTGCACTCACTCAGAGGGAAACGTGACCTGGACCTTGTTCCAATACCCCTGTTAATGTGCCTTTGTTGACTTCCTCTTTGTGAGTTCCCTTGATGGGCAGACACACTAAGGGATGTAAATACAGAGGTAGTATAATTCTCAAAAATGCTTACTTCAGTAAACCATTTAAACAATGAGACTTTTCTTTCAAATATTCAAGCCAGTTGTGACTAGAAATCCCATTTCCACAAACAAATGGTTGTCTATAAAGTTAAAGTTGTGTTTTTCTGTGCTTCCAATAATATTATTTTACATGTAACTGTATAGATTAACATTATGCCTTTTTTTCATAGATTGCTTTATCCTGAAATGGTGTTTCATTTTGGTGACTAGGTCTGATTAAAATCTGATCTCCCACATCTATGAACTCCTGCTGCTGTGGACAATCTCATCTGAGTACCCTAGAGTCTTGTACTTCTCAGAATAGTTTTCTGCTTTAGGGGATAATCTTACTGCATACCATAGACTCTTGTTCTTCCAAAGAACTGCTGTTATGATCATAAAGACTGTACTATGCTCTATCCCAGGACCCTTATTTACAATATGACCATTACAAATATTCCTCCAACACATATAGCACTGTTTACCTTTTCACTATGAAACTGAATACTGTAAAATCCCACTGCTGTATGTGCTCAAAATTATATTTCAAATTAACAGAAAACTTTTATGGAGGCATTTTGTGGCAAAAGTAATTGTATGTGAATGTAATACAAAATTATATATTCATATTCAACTTTATCACAAATTTTCCCTAGGAGGATCAATAAAGTCTGTTCATCCATCCATCCATCCATCATCCATCCACTAATCCATAAATTCCTCCATCCATCCATCCTTCCATCCACTAATCCATAAATTCCTCCATCCATCCATCCATCCATCCACTAATCCATAAATTCCTCCATCCATCCAACCAGCCAGCCACTAATACATAAATTCCTCCATCCATCCATCCATCCACTAATCCATAAATTCCTCCATCCATCCATCCACTAATCCATCCATTCCTCCGTCCATCCATCCATCCATCAATCAGTCCATCCATTCCTCCATCCATCCATCCACTAATCCATAAATTCCTCCATCCATCCATCCTTCAACTAATCCATCCATTCCTCCGTCCATCCATCCATCCATCCATCAATCCATCCATTCCTCCATCCATCCATCCATCCATTAGGGGTATAACAGAATGTCACTACCTGTATGTGTAGTGCTCCAAATATCTGCATCTGTATTTAGATTTAAACCCCAAAAGGGCGTGGCCTAAAGTTTTTATTTTTATTTTATTAAATATGAGCCCTAACACTATTCCAATGGAAGCCCTGGAAAACAATGAAAGAAAAACATATGTGTCAGCACTGTCAGCATGGTGTGCCAGAAATGCTTTTTTATTTAGAGCACTTTATCAGTTCATTCCAAATACAGTAGGAACCCCATATCCATGGGGGAAAGGTTCCAAGCCCCACAGAGGATGCCTGAAACCACAAACAGTAACACTATATACTGTACATACCTATGATGAAGTTTAATTTATAAATTAGACACAATAAGACATTAACAACAATAACATAACAAAATAGATCAATTATCATAATAAAAGTTATGTGGTTTCTCTTTCTCCCTCTCTCTTTCTCTAAAATATGTATTGTACTGTACTCACCCTTCTTCTTCTTCTTTCTTGTTCTATGCTGAGGGATGATTAACGTCCCGGGCTGGACCGCGCGAGATTTCACCACATTACTCAGAACAGTGAGCAATTTAAATGACTTCTTAAATTGAAATGTTTCTGGAATTTTCTCTTTAACTTTTTTGGACCGCGGTCAGCTGTGGTTAAGTGAAACCATGGTAACTGATACAGCGGATATGGGGGTTTTGTTGTAATGTATAATATTAGATTACATTCTTTGTATTTATCTAAATCAGTAGCTTAAATCTACATACTTTTCATGTGACATATCTGATTTCCCTATTAACACATTCAGTCCATACTGTGGAAATGTTGCTTTAGCCCCACTCCTCAGCCCTCGGGATCTTTCCAGCTATCAAAGCCCCCAGCATGTTATGATAGTGAAATATTTCAGTGAAAATCCTCAAGTTTTAATCATATACTTTGGCACTTTAACGAGCGATTCGAACACGTAGCATGAAAGTAAGGGCATAAATTGTCATTTGAATCCACTACATATGTTGTAAAGAGCTAAACTGGGATTTGTAGTTGTAACATACTTCGGTGAGCCAGAACATATAGATGCAGTGTGCATGTTCATTTCACATGCAAATGAATGAATGTCTTCAAACAGCAATTTTTTAAAAATTTAAAATAACTGCCCTATATAAGAAAACAGTGGCCTCCTAGTACAGATGTGACCTTTAAGAATGCACGTTTTTTCACGCAGTTTCACGTGATTCAGCACGTGTTATCATGCAGCACCCTGCAGGGCCACTTCTTTGAATTTTTATTAATTTGTTGTGCTTCACACAATAACCACCAGGTGGCACATGGAACAGCACGCTGTAGCTGAACGTCTGGGTTGCATGTAACCCTGTTCCCTGAGAGGGTACGAGACGTTGCGTTTAGCAAAACACTATGGGAGCGCCCCTTGCGTGCAACCAGCATCTGAAGCTTGTGTAAAATCATGCATATTTATAGGCCTGCCTTGATCAGGTGACATGGCAATTAAGCGGCAACTGAGAGAGCTTGTAGATCTCCTACTCGCTTGAGAGATGTCAGTGCCAGCAGAAGAGCTACCTTTAGAGTCAGAAGCTTCTCAGAGTCTGACTCTAAGGGCTCAAATGGGGAACCTGACAGACCTTCCAGGAACACAGAAGGTCCCAGGAAGGTATGCGCAGCCTGCAGATGGGCCTCAGCCGCCTGACACCACGCATAAACCTCAAAGTTAGAGGATGTTGCCACACAGAGGCTCCATGAACAGGGGCGTGGCTGGCCACGTAAACCCTGATTGTAGAAGGAGCCCACCCCGCTGAGAAATGTTCTTGTAAGAACTCCAGGACTGTAGCTATTGCGAAGTTCACTGGGTCTACAGTGGATCACTGCGGATGGGAATCTCCCAAGGAGTGCCATCTCGCAGGGATATTATCTCTCAGAATCATATTCGAGCTGGCCAATAAGGTGCTACTAGCAGCAGACATAGACTGTCTTGGTGAACTCTCGCTAGAACTTGTGGGAGCAGAGCGATGGGGGGAACAGCATACAGATGTGACCTCGACCACATGTGCACCATGGCGTTCAGCCCTAATTGTGCAAGAGGAGTGAGGGCGAACCACAGCGGGCAGTTTGTTGTCTCCTCGGAGGCAAACACATGCAGTCCCGCTTGGCCAAACCTCTGCCATATGGACTCCACCACTTGTGGATGGAGCCACCTATCCCTGGGCCTCAGCCCCTGCCTCAACAGGATGTCTGCCCCCACATTCCAGATGCCCAGAATGTACATTGCACTTACTGACAAAACTTTCCCTCTTCCCCAAGAAGAATGAGTTGCGCCTGCCTGAACAGGGGGCGTGGACATAATCCTCCCTGGTGGTCAATATATGAGACCACCGCTGTGTTGTCTGTAAACACATGGCCCACATTTCTAGGCAATTTATATGCCACTCCAGATGAGGGCTGCTCCAGAGACCGTGAACTGGACAGCTATCTAAGACCACGCTCCAACCCGTGAGGGAGGTGTCTGTCATTACCATCTTGTGCTAAGGAGACACCCCTAAAATGTGACCCAAGGCTAGAATTGGGGACACTCCAATTCTCAGAGCACATAGGCATCGCTGTGTGACACTGATTACTCTCAGAGGTTTCGTCCTTCGTCCTATTGTCTCCTGTGCAATAGGCCAAATGGTATGACGTTGGCTGCTGCTGCCATAAACTCCAATAGTCTCCCATAGAGACTGGATGGGATGCCAAGATCCAGCTTTATCTTGCTCAAAGTTGATAGGATTGACACTACGCATATTGGGGATAGAAATGCCCTCATTGTTGTAGAAACCTTATAACCCCTAGAAAAGTTGTCCACTGCAATGGAGAAAGCATACTTTTCTGAGTTTCAACCTGAGCCCCAAGCTCTTCAGATGCCGGTAGCTCGCAAGGGGCGCTCCCATAGTGTTATGCTAACCACAATGTGGAGTTTGAAAGGGAACACACAGTACACTAAAGAAATGGAACGTGTTCGGATAGATTTAGGAAAAAAATAGTATGCATGGTTCACATAAAAATATTACATTTCTCATCAAAATTTATGATAAACCTAATTTAACAAGTTTCTAATTACAAGATTGAATTATATAAAACAAGCGTGATCAAGTCACGTAGTACAGGTACAATAACTATAGTATTTAAATTAATGTGACTAAAATGTGCGTACTAGATTAGCGCAGCGATAACATGTAGGGTGTAGTACGCCAGCAGCTGGAGTTCGAGCATCAGCTCAGCTGAGAGTGTTCATTTAATGAGTGTTGTTTTTTTATTGTAGAAAGTTCCTCAAAGTAGCGTTCAAATTCCACCTTCTCCTTTCTTGCCAATGGAAACTTTTGTTCTGTTTTTAGATATAAATTTTCACTATGAAAAAATGGTTTAAAGTGAACACAGAAGTCCACACACTGAAAAAAAAATCTCATTGAATTTACTTAATACAAATTCGTACATCGGTTCCATGTGATTGAATCGAGTTACATGAACATAATTTGTTTTCGTACATCAAAGATCATATATTTTCAATGCCCTGAATGAAATGAAAACTCCACCTCAACTGAGGATTGAACCCCGGTTGCTGGTGTTCTGCAACAGCCACATTACCACTGCATTATTCTAACACACACATTTTAGTCATGTTAATTTAAATGCTATAGTGTAAGAAAAAATAACGAGGATGTCGAAGATTGCAGTGAAGAATAACTTTATTCCAGCGTGGCAGTCACAAAGTACATAAAGCACTTCGGGTTCGTCGGAGTGAAGTGAACCCTGAACAATATCAGCACAGACATTTTATACTGTATTTCAAACCAGGTTTTCTGTAAGTAATGTAAATGAAGTTTCACTCTAAATGCAAATTAAGGATAGCATTTTATGCGATCACTTTCCGTTCTCACAGTACTGATGTCGTTACAGGTGTGACCCCCAAATGGTGAGGTGATAGGATTGTCTAGACAGATGTCTTTCTGAATGATAATTACGGTCACGTAACCCTTTGTTCCGGGATAGGTCTTGATGCCTCACGGCTGCTCCCATGCTATAACTGACTGAATGTCACTTTAGGTGGTATTATACACATATTGCTGAGACTGAGGTCTATAGTCCCTTTGATAATTCAGCCTTTTTCTAACAAATACCTTGAAGTGGAATCTGTTTAGAGGCAGTATGTAATTTCTTACAATAGGTATAGTACCCGTACTGTGTGAATCGATCACAATTAAACCAAACATTCAAACATTTTATGTATTCATTTAAACATGTGGCAACACTGATCAAATGTGTTGTTAGAGAAAGATCATATTTAGAGAGGATAAGAGAGGATAGTTGCGTATTTGTGCATTTTGTGGAGATACAGGTTGTAATACTGTGTTTATGTTGTGTATGAAACTGATTCATTTCTTACAGGATGCATTTGGATGAGTTAATTAACCCGCTAGTAAAGTTCTTTAGTTTACTGGTTTTCATTCACTCAGCTCACGCAGGTCATTCCTGCTGATATCTATATTACTACATTCCACCCCTACCGCCTTTATCCCATTCACTTTTCAAAACAAAGGGACGCCCATGTAATGCCTATGCAAATAAATGACTGATCGTTTTTTCAATACAATTAAGTTTTTATTAAATATAATTTGCAAAGATTATACAACAATTAGTATCCAAATGATTTTAATCCAATGATTTTAGCAGTAGTTGTAGTATGTTTGTTCCGTGAATTTAAAAGATGGACCAAAGTCTGTTTGGAGAAGTTGGATAAGTTGATCTCTTTCACCTTCCATCCATGTGAGAAACAGATTCACAACCGTTTTTGAAAACTGGATTTACAGATGTACAAGATTCAAATCAAATAATGTATGATCTCAGATTTGCATCAGCAGCGTAACTCCACTTCTTTACCCCTTGAGCGAGGGCCATAAAGTCTCAGCTTCACGGCTGAATTGGATTTCTCCTTACTTGTAAGTTGTATTTGATAAAAGTGTTTAGCAAATGAATAAATGTAGCCATGAAAGTTTTTTTTTTCTCTTCGAGGCAGCTTTTTTGTTGCCACTGGCTATGAGAGCATTCCTCATAACTTATACGATACCAATGAAGTGGAATCAACTCGTCCTGAATGCCATCAACAGCTGAAAACAAACATGCAAATGTGCTGGAAGCTACAACATCCATAATCATATCCTGCGTGCATGTGCGCTTGATCAAAAGCACGCTTTAATGGCGTAGACGCTCTTCCCGCCGGCGGACTCCCACTGAGTGAAGGACATCCATGTGATTGATGAGACCTATTTATATCAAGCATCAGGCAACGTCTGACAGGACCACACACACACACGCACAAACACAAACACACACACACTTAGTCCTCTTGCATTGGCTGAGGCATCATCTTTTCTTTGTCAGGCTCTGGGCTAGCGATGGATTGATGGAGCTGTAGTGTGAGGTGAAGGAGTGTGTTTGAAACTCAACTGACAACCGTTACTCAACTCGTGCCCCTCCCCAAGCTTAATCTTCCGTAGATTTATAACAGACCTGACACGTAATGAACGAGAGGACACTTTCATTCCAAACTCTAATGACAGCCATTAATGTTATTATTCTCTTGTATCAGATTTAATAAAAGGAGGGTGAAGAATCCACACAATCATTCCTGTCAGATTAAGTAAATTAAATGATAGTGGCCTCATGCTCACAGCCTCAAACTCTACACACATATGTCGCCTGTGCTGAACATTTTGGGTGGCCTTTCTTTCTTAGATTTCTGTTACAGAATTAGTGTAACAGTAGTGACTTGTGTCTCTGAGCTAGCACATATTAGCCTTTACCATTTTGGCTTGGTAGATATTGGAAACCTTGCTAGCAGTTAGATATTCAGACTAATATTGTTGTAATCTGATACATCAATGTGTCCCTCATCCTCACTCTTCAGTGCTGTCATGCTTCAGAAGCCTTCCATGTGACACTCACTAAGGTAAATCTCATCTCTGATTGGTTATTCCAACAACAATTCAGCAAAGAAATACATCAACGACAATTCCAGTGAACTGGAGTTTTAAAAATTCAAATGGAAACAGGACAATACTAAAAAAAAAAAAATGGTATGGTGGTACAGTACATAGTGTTGCTTCTTTGCAGCTCCAAGCTCCCCAGTTTAATCCTGAACTCAGGTGTGTGGAGCTGTGTGGAGTTTCACATGTGCTCCCTGTGTCAGTGTGGGTTTCCTTCAGGTTCTCTGCTTTCCTCTAACCTCCCAAAATCATGCCAGTGGGTGGACTGGTGACACTAAATGACTCCTAAGTGTGAATGAGTGTTTTCATGGTGTCCTGCTCAGTCCTGACTTGTTTGGACAGACAGGGTTTATTCCTGCTTCATGCTCAGGGTTCCCGAGATTCAATGCAACCCTGACTAGAATAAAACAGATGAATGAATGGATATAAAAAAAATACTTCAATCATTTGATTAGCCATTTTAATAGATGGCAGGACTTAAGTGTCTAAAGGACATCATGTTGGCCATTGAAAAGGACACATTTGTTTTGCTTCTTAAGGCTTAAAAAGCAGACATTTGCTACTGTTTCCCGTAAATCTTGTCCAACCACATTTTATCTGCCTTTTTCTGAGCGACTAAATCCATTTTTACGTTCTGTTTTCTACCTGAGGCTCCTGTGGCTACTTGGCAGGGTTTTTTTTTTCCTTTAGCAGAGTTGTATTGTGTAGACTCAGTGCTAAGCCGTTATCATCCACAGACCACAAGTGCTTATTGGATTATTGACTAGACCCTCCTGCTATTAGGAACTCTGAAAATAGTGACAGGCGATTCATAATCACAGCATTCTGTAACTTCGGCAAAACTTTAAAGCCCTTGGGAATCTGAATCTATACTGGTTTTTTAATGAGGTTAATGTTTGCGTTGCTGGCCGCAGTATACAGTACAACGTGTGAATAATAAATGACTTTCCAACGGTGACATTTAGTACACCAGAATTTGCCCCCTTTTACTTTAAATATATAAATGTACAAAAGGGAGTGAGCTTCATCTCTAGCAATCACAACACATAATGTTCCCAACCAGCTTTTATTTTTAATCAAAACTATGCATTCATGCTTAATTCAGCATATCCTGTTATGAAAGCTCTATAATAAAGATGTTGGCAGACGTAGGGTCGAAATTTCTTGGTTCTCAATGCTTTCTTTTTTGTGTTTAATTCTGCTTGAGTGCTGTAGCAGGCTGGAAGTCTCCAGAAATTCAATCAAGTATGCTGATTTTATATTTTAGAGCACTTTTCAGGTTGGACTTTGCGTTTAGTGTGATGTTAACTAAATACAGCCCCAATTCCAAAAAAGTTGGGACGCTGTGTAAAATGTAAATAAAAACAGAATGCAATGATTTGCAAATCTCATAAACCCATATATTATTCACAATAGAACATAGAAAACATATCAAATGTTTAAACTGAGTAAATGTACCATTTATGTGTATAATAAGGTAATTTTGTATTTGATGGCTGCAAGATGTCTCAAAAAAGTTGGGACGGGGCAACAAAAGGCTGGAAAAGTAAGTGTTAGTAAAAAGAAACAGCTGGAGGTTAATTGGTTAACTGTATCACCTTGCTCTCTCGCTAATGTCAAATCTTATAGTGACTCTATAGGATCAATCCTATTCTATTCTATAGTTGACTCAATTACCAATGAAATAGTATAACAAACTTTACTAGGGCTGTTAAGTGGTAGAACAGTGCTAAAAATCACAAGGGAGTTTAAAACAAGGGAAGAAAGAAAAGACAAATTCACAAGTTGCACAAATAAGCACTATTGGAACACAGGTGAGAGCAGAGACGATTGAGGGGTATGATAAATGGCCATGATGTGTGTGTGTGTTTGTGTGTGTGTGTGTGTGTGTGTGTGTGTGTGTGTGTGTGTGTGTGCATGTTAGTGGCAGTGGGAGACCTCTGCCTGCTCCCGCAGATGTTGTTTGTCTTGGTCTCCCACTCTGTTGCACTCTCATGACGAGAGGATCATATGCCGATAAAGAGGACAGGCGTGTGTGTGTGTGTGTGTCTGTATGTGTGTGTATTTGTAAATGAGATAATCCTGTCCACCTTCCATGACTCACGCATTCTTTCATCTCTCACTCACTTTCATTATACGCCAACCAATACACACAGCCAGAGTTGCACCAGCTGTTTTTATTTCCCTACTTAAGAAACTAGCGGTGGAACAGTGATATAATTGGAATGCTATAATAACCATATAATCCAATATTACTGCTTTTCTATTCATCCTGGTATCTGTTTCCAATTTTCAAACTGATCATAAAAAGCTATATAACAGTGCAGATGCAGTGTGAGGTTTCAGTTATTCTCTAAAGGAAAATAGTATAATATCGTTTGAAGTGGATCACTCTTACCTCCTACATTCACACTAGCAAGTGACAAGTGGCTTGTGTCTTAACAAAGAAACTTAACTGTACTAGCTACATACATGATGCCAGAGGCACCAACAATCCATCTTTCTCCCAAGCTTTATTTTCCTTTGTAATGTCTCTATACAGATTTAATGAGATGACATATATGACAGGATAAGATTTTTAAAAAAATAAAAAAACGTGTAAGTTTTCTTCCATTTTTGCATGTCAAACAGTACATGGGAACAAGTTACAGGTAGGAATTAAAGCTGTGAATGAGGAAATTAAGAAATGTCAGACCACACGTGGCATAGGAATGGCCTGAGCAGTCATATAAGCCAATCACTTGGATTTGTTGCTCAACCATGTCGTTCCTAATTTGCACAGAATTGATAAAATCTCAATTCAAATGTCACTTGCTGGTTTGCTGTACTGTTGCTTTGTCGCTTGCCACAGTTGCTGAAATCGCAGCCCTGTGTCATACATGTACTTAGGAAATAAATGGTAGCCTTCACTTTGTTTCTTGCTAGTGTGAACGTAGGATAAGTTTTTAGCAGTTTATCACAACAATATACTATAGAAATTCCACCTTCTCAGATTTATACTTGTTTACCAAGCATGTATGCACGACAGTTTGTAAAAAAAAAAAAAAACAACAACAACAACAATTCAGTTCCTCACAGCATCATTTTTGAACAGATGAATGAACAGTAACACTAGTATGTTGATTTTGCTTCATGTTTTCAACTTTTTTTTTCTTGGTCTTAAAAAAATCAAAAAGCGAGTGTGACAGTGGTATGTTAAAAGCTGGTGGAATCCTGATGAAAATCCATTAAAATCCATCCATTTTTTTATCTATAAAAATATTTTGAAAGTATTCCTTTTTGAGCCAGATTTGAACAGCGCGAATAGTTCAGCTGCTTGGGGCCTCTAATATATACTGCATGCTGGTTATAAAATCCCATATTACTTACACATACTACTAACTAGTATGCTATGCCACATATGCAGTGGGGGAAATAAGTATTAGACACGTCAACATTTTATTCAGTAAATATATTTCCAATGAGGTTATTCACATGAAATGTTCAGCAGACATCAGAATTAACTCAAGAAATCCACATATAAATGCCCCATAAATAAAGTTACGTGTAATAAAGTGGAATGACAACTGATGATCTATAAAAAGGCTTTTTGTTACCAAGGTGTCACACAAGAAACATCTCATGATGGGTAAAAGCAAAGAGCTCTCCCAAGACCTTTGCAACCTTATTGTTGCAAAACATATTGATGGAATCAGATACAGAAATATCAAAAAACTTTTGAATCCTCCAGTAAGCACCATTGGGGCCATTATCTGCAAGTGGAAGCAACATCACTCCGTCATCAACCGGCCACGCACAGGAGCTCCTCGCAAGATTTCTGTCCAGAGAGTCAGAAGAATAGTCAGAAGAGTAGCCCAAGAGCCAAGGACCACTCGGAAAGAGCTCCAGAAACACTTGGAGGCAGCAGGTTCCATCAACACCGAGAAAACAATAGGCAATACACTCCACTGCTCACGCTCACCTCGCAAGACTCCATTACTAAAGAAAAGGCATGTCAAAGCTCGTTTAAAGTTTGCTACAACTCCTTTGGACAAGCCTATGAAATACTGGGAGAGTGTAGACTGGTCAGATGAGAGCAAAATTGAACTTTTTGGTTGTCATACTACACACGATGTTTGGAGAAGAAATGGCACTGCACATCACCCTAAAAACACTATACCAACAGTGAAGTTTGGAGGTGGAAGCATGATGGTGTGGGGCTGTTTTTCATCGCATGGAACTGGCAGACTTCATATAACTGAAGGAACGATGAATGGAGCCATTTACCGGGAGATTCTTGAGTAGAATCTGCTGCCATCCACCAGGATGATGAAGATGAGACGTGGGTGGACCTTCCAGCAGGATAACGATCCAAAGCATACAGCAAAGGAAACTCTCAATTGTGTCAGAGAAATAAATCAAGGCGTTAGAATGGCCCAGTCAATCACCTGACTCGAATCCAATTGAACAAGATTTAAAGACAATATGTTTAGAAGAACGGGCCAAAATCACACCTGAATACTGCGGCCAATTAATTTCTTCATACAGGAAGCGTCTTCAAGCTGTCATTACAAACAAAGGCTTCTCGACGAAGTATTAAATAAATTTCAATTAGCGTGTTCAATACTTTTTTCCCGTGTCATTCCACTTTATTACACATAACTTTATTTATGTACTTTAATGTTGTGAATTCTTTATATTTCCAGATTTCTTGAGTTAATACTGATGTCTGGTGAAAATTTCATGTGAATAACCTCATAGGAAATATATTTACTGAAAAAAACATTGACGTGTCCAATACTTATTTCCCCCACTGTATAGTGGTACTGTTATTGACACAATTAAGGCATGCTATTCAGTGCAGTAGTATGTGATTTGGGATCTAGCTCATGTCATTAAAATCAGTGGCTTCAGAAGAATAGGAACATCAAAAATTAAATGAATAAAGATGAAAGATTCATATATTTTTTTATGTATTTATTTATACAGTTTTATCAGTACCAAAGTATGCTGTTTTGGAGGTGCATCTGGAAAGCTAAGTCTACAGTTGTTTCTAAAATTGTAACTTAATTATGATATTCAATTAGCCAGATAGTAATTTATGTAACATTACACAGCTGTTCATTTAATAGTTGCTAATAGATAATCTAAAATATTACACTGTGTGTATGACAGCTGAATAGCAAATTTTGTTGAAATCCATTAATACCGAACGGAACTGTTAGGATCTCCTCGGCTATCTTCATTTATTTTGGTCCCAGTGCACAGCATAGTGTTACAGCTACAGTTCTTTGGTGTGACTTATTAAATAAAAGACTTGTCCACCTTTCCCACTTATAGATACCACTGGTATCTGCGCCCAGACCTTTCTCCTAATACTAGTTCTTTAATACCTGTTCTCTTTGGTAAGTCTTAATAGGGTTATGGAAACAAAGCACCGCTGCACAAGCTGGGTAAATTACACATGGGCCGAGTGCCAGCCACTTTGATTTTCCTGCTGTAATGAATGGTAAAGTCCTGACCGTCAGGCCACACTGATGCGTGTGTGATAAGGAAGGTTTACAGGAGCTGTGGGAAATGCTTTGTTTGCATATGGTCAAGCGATTATACACTGCCATGTCATGTTTTATTTATGTTTAGAGGGGCAGTGGAAATGTAATAATAGTCTACAGATACATGTTGAACCCTCTCACGACCGCAGAATCATACAGAATTGTTATAAGGGAATCAGAATAAAATTTATGAGGTGGAGGTGACTGTAGAACTGTCTGTGGCAGAAGTGGTCATGTCTGCTGTGCAATGTGGGCCTGCTTGAACACTCCTTCTTTAAAAAAAACAAACAAACAAAATATTTTTGTTTTGGATTCCTCTAGAGCTCTATAATGCCCTTTAAATTATTATACAGTACTTGCCTTTACACAGTTCTACATCTCTGTACATCCTGCCAAAGGTGCTGCCAGTTTGGTCATTATTTAAGCTTTACCTCTCATGTTCAGACAAAATGCTCTCACATTCACACTAAATGCCCCTATATTATTACTAAACACAAACATTCGCACAAAATGATTTCACATTCACTCAAAATGTACTGATACAAAATGATTTCATGTTCACACTAACGCTCACTAAATTCCCTCACATTTATCAAAAATGCTACCACGTTCTCATAAAATGTATTGGTACAAATTATTTTCATATTCACTCAAAATACACTTCTAAAAATTCTTTCACATTCACGCAATTGGATGCTAAGGATGCTCGAAACATAAGATAATTACTATTATAGTATTATACTGACTACATGACGTCATCACAACGAGCACTCAGTCAAAGCCCTCTTCAATTCACGTGCATTGAACATGAGTACAGCTAAAAGGTCTCATTTACCAACAAACATCGCTGCAAAAGATCATGCAAAACAATTTCATGCAATTGTCATATCGCCATTTCAAGTAGTTTTCCGCAAAAAGCACAAAAAAAAAAAAAAACTCTGCAAGTTGCATCGCAAATTTCGAAAAAAGCCAAATCAAGCATTTCAGGCCACAACAATCACATAAAAAAACCTCAGCAAAATACTGTATGGACTGTATAATACATCCAGTATACTGTATATTCATTCATCTTCAGTAATCATTTTATCTTAGGCTCACAGTGGATCAGGATAATATCACTGTAACACTTGGCAAAAGGCAGGAGAAGTCACCCCAGATGAGATGCCAGACCAGTGCAGGGCACCATTCACACCTAGCTGCATGTTTATAAACAGATTAAACCTAGCTGCATTTTTATTTTTATTTTTACGAGACTAAATCAAAGACACTAGCAAAATCTGAAAGTATATAAAAAGTAAAAAATACTAACCGAAATAAAGCAGCCAATAATATCATTAAAAGGACTGTATTAGATAGTTAAATTTTAGGGGTATTTGAGTTATGCTTTTAACATAAGCACACTCGACCTTGGCAGCGAGAACAGTATAATTCTCTAACAGGCCTCACACAAACCAGCATTCTGCACACACTGTTGGACTCTGCTCAGCAGAATGTCAACTAGCCCACTGCACCAAGACACCGGGCACTGACTATTATTATGAACTGTAGTGGGAGAAACTGAAAGCTGTAGTGGTTAACATGGAGCAGTCCACTGTCGCTAAGATACAGACGCTATAACTCCTTTCATGCTGATCAGATAATAAGGATACACTAACAATTTGTGTGCTTATACTCGGGCCAGATTTCTCATGTCATTACCCACTGTAGGTCCATCGTCTCCCTTTACTTTGCTGCATGATCTATGATTACCAGGTTGTTAACCGGTCTGTTTCCGTGAAGATGCAATGCACTCTTGGTTGCATGTACTCCATCTTGTTACTTCATCTGCCTCCCACTTGTCATTACTTTATCTGGGTCTCCTTTGTTGTTACCTAATCTTGGTTCCCCATCATTATTACCTGATCTTGGTCTGCCTTGTCTTTACCCCATTTGGGTCTGATTTGTCGTTACCTGATCCAGGTCCGTCTTGTCATGATCTGATTTCTGTCAGCCTTGTTACATGTTGTTACATGGTGTAGGTTTGCCTTGTCAGTACTTGACCTGGGTCTTCTTTATCCTGAACTGACTTGCTCCCTTGTGTAGATATGCAATCTGGGCCCTTCTTGACATTATTGTCTTAACCAGTCCAGCCTCGTCATTACTCAATTTGGGCCCCTCTTGTCATTATGAGATTTGTGTCCTCAAGTATGTACCCACAAGTTAACCATTCATACAAGTGTACACTGCATTGTACATGCATAAGCATTTATGACAATACTTTGGCAATAAGGCTGATCAGAACACTTCTGTACTCACCTGTGTTGTGTTGCTAGATTAGCATCTTATGCTTTTTGCAAGAAAAATAACTGTTTGTCAATGAACAGTAGAAAAATATATTAATATTGTTAGATCAGTGTTTGATTAGACTAGATCTGTGGCATCAAATACAAAGCCAAATTTTTCCACCAGTGCTGACCCCCACAACCGAACATAGATGGCTGATTTGGTGGTGTGTCATAAGCAGTATTCATTTTGAATAAACTACCTTTCTTCTTTGGCTTGAGTTCATTTCTGAAGGAACACATGGTGTCTCCACTAGGCTAAACCTGCTAAGATCTGACAATGTCTCTTATCCAGGTTAATTAATAACACTATGCCACATTTTTGTTGTTCAGGTACTGATTTTAGTGTGTACAGTTTAATATTTACTTTGCAGTGATAATGGGGCATAATTGATAGCCTGATTTTACACCACCCACATGAGTGGCATGAAGGCCTCACAACAGTAATAAAATGCTTACACTAATGCTGTAATTTTTATATGACACCACTACAGCAGTACAATAAGAAATAATGAGTGGATTTTATATGCTTGAATGGATCTGAAGTACAATGCAGATTATAAAGTCGCTTATTTAGAGCCTATAATTAACTGGTAATTAAATGCTTAATCAGGACTTTGATTTGCTTTTAATTAAACAAATACTGTCAGGCCAGCATCAGCCATACATTTAGAGCTGAGTTATTCATACCCAAGCAGACTGAGTAGATGTGATATCCACCCCATCCCCCTTCCCACCTGACTTCTCCTCTGAACACACAGTGAAGCCTGGCAACGTTAGAGTCACCTGGCAACCAAAATTACAGGGTAGCCTACAGCAAATCTCTGAACAGACAGTGGGATAGAGTGAAAAACACACAGAGAAACAGATGGATAAATGGATGGTTGGATGGATGGATGGCAGATGGACAGAAATAAACGGACAGATATTTGAAATTATGGCTTAAAATATAAATAAATGAATGAATGAATGAATTAATGCATTAATGAATGGATGGATAGATAGACATAAATGGGTAGATCTGTGAAAGAATGGCTTAAACTACAGAGCTGTGAAAAAGTATTTGCTTTCTTCTGTTTTTGTGCATATCTCATAGCAAATTGTGAAATTAAACAGAAATTAAAACAAAATCTAAGATAAAACAAAGGCAACCTGAGTAAACACAAAATACAGTTTTTAAATGATAATGTTATTTATTGAAGCAAAAAACGTTATCCAATACCAACTGGGCCTGTGTGAAAATTTGCCCCCGTAGATACTAATACTAATTTCCCAAATCTATGAAACTGCATTCATAATGGGGTTAAGCTGGACTAGACCCAACCAGGCCTGATTACTGCAAACTCTGTTCAATCAAATCAACACTTACATAAAACTTTTTCAACAGCATGAAGTTGGTTAAAAGGTCTTACTCAGTAACACACTATGGCAAAATAGAAAAATTCTATAGAAAATAGAAAAGGTGATTGAAATACATCACTCTGGGAAGGGTTACAAAGCTATTTCAATCCTCTGGAACTCCAAAGAACTACAACGAGAGCCGTTATCTCCAAATGTTAAAACTCTGCACAGTAGTGAACCTTACTAGAAGTGGCAGAACTTCCAAAATTCCTCCAAGAGCACAGCAACAACTCATCCAGGAAGTCACAAAAGAGCCAAGGACATCATCAACGGAACTACAGGCCTCTCTTCCATCAGTAAAGGCCGCTGTTCATGATTCCACTATCAGAAAGACACTGGGCAAAAATGGCATCCAGGGAAGAGTGGTGAGGTGAAAACCACTGCTAACCCAGAAGAACATTAAGGCTTGTCTGAATTTGGATGAAACACACCTTGATGATCCTCAAACCTTTTGGGAGAATGTTCTGAGGATTGATGAGTTGAAAGCCGTTTGGAAGACAGGGGTCGTGTTACATCTGCCGTAAACCAATCACCGAATTCCACAAAAAGAACATCATACCTATGGTCAAGCATGGTGGTGGAAGTGTGATGGTGTGGGGATGCTTTGCTGCTTCAGGGCCTTGGCAACTTGCGATAATTGAGGGGAAACATGAATTCTGCTCTGTACCAGAAAATCCTAAAGGAGAATGTCCGGTCTTCAGTCTGTAAGAGGAAACTCAAGCGCAACTGGATTATGCAAGAACACAATGATCCAAAGCATGGGAATAAGTCCAAGTCTGAATGACTCAAAAAAAAAAGCTAAATTAAAGTTTTGGAGTGGCCTAGTCAAGTCCTGACTTGAATGAATTAAGAAGAAAACAATTATAAAAACTGTAGTGTGTTGACTCAGGTTGCCTTTGTTTTATAGTGTATTTCATTTCAAGATCTAAAACTATTTAGTATGATATACACAAAAACAGAAGAAATCACAAACAGAATTACTTTATCACAGCACTGTATAAATAAACAAATAAAAGGATGGATGAATGGATGAACATGCATACATGGATGGGTGGACAGAAGGGTAGATATAGGGATGGATATACAGTAGCTAGATAAGCATGATAGCATTTCAGCCAGAAATGATTACTTGTGTGAGTGGAGCTAAAACTCACAGTCTGGGAAACACTAAAAAGTGTTATTACATCATCACTTGATGAATGACAGGACAACTTTGGAAGCAAAATGGATTTGGGGTTGATATACTGTAGAGACTATGTGCAGACAGCTGCCTGGCCTTAAATTAGAACTAGGTCAATACTGCAGTGAAATAAGTAATTGGAAAAAAAAAAAAGTATGTATAACTAAAAAACAGCAAATTATTTCCACGTTTCTTTCAGTGCCTCTACAACAGGTGTCTACTTTGTGGCATACTTAATCTCAAGGGTTTATGTTAAAACCTATTTTTTATTACTTAGGTTGTTAAGTCAGGTCGTTTATAAACATGTTTATGTGCTACAGTTTTTGCTACGACAGCTTTTGTAGATGCAAATTAGAAACTCTTTTGTTGAGTTACAATGTATTAAGATGCCAAATGATAGTGTCTTGACAGTACAATACTCGTGATAGTACTAAATGAGAAATTCTTATATACTCTGGATAGTAAACCAGCTGTAATTTTACATGCAATATGACTGCTCAAGAGTGTGGAGGCATGTATGGATACATTTTGTTCATCAAAAGCACTATTACAATATATACAATATACACCGGTCAGTTATAACAGTGGTTTTCAAAGTGGGGGCCACGGGGCCTCAACAATTTGGTGTGAAAAATAAATAAATACATGATTTTCTCTCTCACTCTCAGACAACCACACACACACACACACACACACACACACACACACAATCAATTCCTAATGTAATGTGATGTAAGATGTAATTATTAATTAAAAAAAAAGGGGGATATATTCAGAAGTCTGTATTTTTAATGTGTTTTAAAGATATCATGCAAAAGGGGGGCCTCGGTCAAATGTTAATGCCATTTGGGGGGCCTTGCCCTGGAAAAGTTTGGGAACCCCTGAGTTATAACATTAAAATCACCTGCCTAATATTGTGTAGGTCCTCCTTTTGCTGCCAAAACAGCTCTGAACCATCAAGGCATGGACTCCACAAGACCTCTGAAGGTGTGCTGTGGTATCTGGCACCAACATGTTAGCAGCAGATCCTTAAAGTTGCTAGGTGGGGCCTCTATGGATCTGACTTTTTGACCAGCACATCCCACAGATGCTTGATCGGACTGAGATCTGGGGAATTTGTAGGCCGAGTCAAAACCTCTTTGAGGAACTCTTTGTCGTGTTCCAACCATTCCTGAATGATTTTTGCAGTCTGGTAGTGCACATTATCCTGCTGAAAGAGGCCCAGGGAATAACGCTGCCATGAAGGGGTGCACTTGGTCTGCAACAATATTTAGGTAGGTTGTACATGTCAATTTAACAGCTACATGAATGTCATGACCTAAGGTTTCCCAGCAAAACATTGCCCAGATCAGCCGGCTTGCCTTCTTCCCATAGTGCATCTTGGCATCATCTTTCCCCTGGGTATCTCTCTCTCTCTCTCTCTCTCTCTCTCTCACACACACACACACACACACACACACACACACACACACACACATATATATATATATATATATATATATATATATATATATACATATACATAGACTGAAAGCTATGTTTTTCGGAAGTTTTTCAGAAGTTAAACCTTTATGTGACTCTGACTGGTGAATCCCGAAATTCATCATGATGCCAGCATGAATATTTTAATGATGTATATCCATTAACCTGATTTTAAAATCCAATTAGTCGTTAGTCACACTGTGGAATAATAATGAACTGCAGTCTGTTGTGACAAATTTCCACTGTGACCCTGTGACAGCTTGTCAATTTACAACTGATTTCACATCTGAAGAGACAAAATTAATGGAAATAAAAAAGTGAAAATTATGCATACTTACTTTGTATTAACAATGTAATTCCAGCCTGGTGATTCAGTTATACAATCCCCTGTAATATTTGAGATATTCGA
This sequence comes from Ictalurus furcatus, assembly GCF_023375685.1. Lineage (NCBI taxonomy): Eukaryota > Metazoa > Chordata > Actinopteri > Siluriformes > Ictaluridae > Ictalurus > Ictalurus furcatus. Next base: position 4,466,849 of record NC_071279.1, read on the forward strand.
CAAAGAGCATATTATCATGAACTCTTTTTGTATAAGCATGTATTCTGTTAAAAAAGGAGACTGTCCATATAGGCAAAATGTTTAATCATGTTCCTAATTTTGGGGGGTGGGGGGGGGGCCCTGAAGAAGCATATAACAGTATTAGCGAGCTTTTGTTATTAGTACAAGTGAAATTGAATCCTTTTCCCAGGAATTTCAAAGATATAATTGGGACAGTTAAACAAAGACAGTGACTACATTTTTAACTGGAAGGAGATGAATAACATTAGGTCCTGAATGAAACATTGTTAGATAGCTGATGCAGTGCCAGTAATTTAAATTGTTCTATTTCAGTATTTATTAATAATTTCAGAAGTGTCATACATTGACAGAGCTTATAATATCTACCCAAGAACACATGGACTTGTGTAATAATGAAACTATAAAATGCTATAGATTCTATTTATAATGGAAAAATGAAGACATTCAAAATTTACCACCTCTGAAACCTCGAAGCATAACTTTAGAAATCATACATTTTTATACTTCTTTCTTTAACATACACAGTTGTTCAAAAGTTTAGCTATTATAATATGCCATGCTTCTGCCTTTTCAGTATGAACCATAATGCCAACATTAGTCTGTTTTGACCATAAGTGTGCTAGTAAGATTTTTAATACTTGGAATTCCAGCATTATATATGTCATATCTAAGCTCATACTGACTAATATTCAAAAGTAAGAGATTCCTTTATGTATTACATACAGTATAAAGCATATATATCGAGCATATGTACATAGATATACTGTAGATTGCAGATAATATGAGATAAGCATACAAATAAACACAATAAGAATTGTTTTAAAATAGTGGTTGCTCCAATATATACACAACTGAGGAAAACAGTATAGTTGGGATGTCATGATTAACTGCTGGATGGAACAATTGAAATAGGACCAAAAAATAAAATAAGGATGTCATAAGGTTCTCCAACCCTAGCTTTAGCCGTCCTGGTGACATTCAGCTGAAACAGTGCAATGTGTCGGTGTAAACCCTGCTGCTCTGTGTGGGAATGCCCCTCAAATATAATGGATAAATGTAATACCTCGTTTTCCTTAAAACATCATTCAAAGCAGTTACAGTAGATATATACCTGAGTGGACAAAGCACCTGTGTTCCTGTAGGCACAGCGATACATTGTGAAGTTGACATTTGCAGTTAGTCACTTGGTGACATCATTTTCTCAAATAAGAAATCAGCTGCAGTTTATTTTCATTATGACTCACTTTACATCTGATTTCGCATCCAAAAGACTCTTACAACAAAATTACTCTTAAAACAATCCAGTATATCAATAATTGTTGAATCCCAACCTGATGAAATTGGCACTGCCCCAAAACGTATTTAGTCCTTTTTTTTCATTCCACACAACGCCTCCTTCACTTCAATTCTTGCATCCGATGCCAACAACAGTTGCCTAGCAACTCTATATTTGCCTGGACAAATCCTACTCCAGTATTTATTTTTGATGCACAACAAGACCCCTGCTTGTGAATTTGCACAGAAACTGTTTCTAAGAACAAACATAAAAAAAAAACACTGCAGGAAACCTGTATGTGTGTGTGTGTGTGTGTATGTCTATTTGTTTGCGTGTGGGGGTGGGGGAATGTCATTAGAAGTGGGTCATCAGCGTTCTACTAAACCACAGACAGAGACACATCCTTGTCTCAAGAAATAAGGGCACAAGTTCCAAGGGGCAAGGCTTTATTCACAAAAGGGGTATGGTGCCCCATTTGAGAGAGTCACCTTGGACACCTCCCTCATTAGCTGGGGGGCAGGTGTGAAGCCCCAATTTGAGAGCAGAGCACATCAACCAACTGAGACTGAGGGTGGTCGACTGAGCGTGGTCGACTGAGGGTGGTCGAGCCCTCAAATTCCCATTACCAGCTCTGAGACACCGCCATGCACTTGTTCGGTTTACTCAACGTCATCACAGTCTAATACCTCAATCAACATGGTGGCACAAGGTCAGATTGTGCTCTCAGCGTTGCATGGAATCTCTTCAAGTGGCCTAGCTATGGTTAGCCTTATGGGAAGCAACTTGCTATGACGCACTGTCAAGACAGAGAATATGCCTTGGAGAGTGCCGTCTCTACCAGAAGTTGTGTCCTAGATCTGGAAAAAGTTGGGCAAAGCAAACATGAACCTCTTTGCTAATGAGCTTGACTTACTGTTCACTGTTGTTCACACTAGGTCAGGATACATTGGCTCATGACTGGCATCATTGTCTACTGTAAGCATTTCTGCCTATATTGCTGATTGTACCCACTTCACACAGAATCCATTGATTAACACAGAGTCCTGCTTGCTCTCACTAGTGGGTAGGATGCCTTGGGATGCCAAGTGGACTTATTTTGCACTCTTAGCCAGGAAACCTGTGTCAGTGGGATTTGGTCCCATTGAGTGAAATGCAGGTTGAGGACTCATACGTCCAAAAGACACTCCTGAATGCAAGTACATAAGTGGTCTCAGGTGGAAACTGTTTCAAAAATGTTGTGTACTATATCATCTGGATCCAGTGCACTACAATGTTCCTACATCAGCCTTCCTACACAGACTGTTAGACAGTGGACTGTCCCCTTTTACATTGAGCACCAATCACTGTGTTTCACTTGGGGCTCATTAACTTGTCAGAGCTTATCTGAAGGGAGCAAGGCACCTTTGTCTGCCATGCTCCCTCAAGAGCCTGACATGGGATCACCATTGTACTCTAAAGGCTGCTTTTTTTTGCTATCAATCACTTCAGCAAAAAGATTGGGAGAACTACACGCTTAGCAATAAGCTCACCCTGCATGCATTTGTGGCCAGATGATTCCAGAGTGAACCCCGGGTTTTTGCCCAACATTATATGTCATACATTAAGTTTGTGGACACCTGACCATCACACCCATATGTGGGCCGTCACCAAACTGTTGGACGCACACAATTGTGAAAAAATGTCTTTGTATGCTGTAGCATTACAATTTCCCTTCACTGGAACTGTTCCAGCATGACTATACCTATGTGCAGAAAGTGAGGTCTATGAAGTCATGGTATACCAAGGCTGGAGGTGAAGAACTTGAGTGCCCTGATCTCAACCCCACTGAACACCTTTTGAGATGGAACACTGGCTGCATCCCAAGCCCCCTCGAACAACATCAGTGTTTAACCTCACCTGCGGCTGAATGGTCAAAATCTAGTGGAAAGTGTTCCCAGAAGAGTCGAGGTTATTATAACAGCAAAGAGGGGCCTAAAGTTGAAATGGGACGTTCAAAAACCACATCTGGGTGTGACGGACAGGTGTCGACAAACCTTCAGTCATACAGGGTAGCCCGCATTTTTGTTAACCAATCTATTGACCCTTACGCATTCCATGATGGGGAGCCTGCTGAGTGCTCCTTTCTATGCCCAGTAGGCACTCTACAGTACCAGACAGTGGCGATTCAATCATCAGATCAATTGTTCATTTGTCATGGGGGAAAGACACAGGAAGCGCATCTGTCTACACATAGATAGGATCACTGGCTGGTGCATGTCATCACGTTGGCCCATCATGACACGCCACTCTATGAGGAGCGTCTTTCCCATGTGGAGCCATGCCACTCCAAGAAATATGTGCTGCTGCTACCTGGGCATCACCTTGTAACTTCTCCAGGTTATAGCTTCTCCAAGTTTAACCTAGCCCCTCTCAGTAGCATGAGTGCAGCAGTCATCTCTGGACACCTTTCCAGTCAGTCCTAAGATTTCTCGTGACACTGTGGCATAGGGGTTCCAGGTGATTCTCACCACCCCTTGGAGTTTTGTTACATAGTAGATCTCACCCACAAATTCCTCTTTAACAAGTCAGACCACTCCTCCAGGCTCCATCTCCTGATGGACTTTATTTTGTTGTTGGATGTCAATCAATGTACAACGTCACCAATGCCACCATACATCAAACCCCACAATAATCAAAGGAAAGATGAGGATTCATTCAGGAAAAATACACTCAGTGCTCAACCCATATATCACACCTAATCCACCCACCCACACAACCACTCACCCACACACAATTCCTTGCTGTTGGAGCGACTCCTATGCAAATCCATTCTCTGTCTAATTTGACGAAATGCATAGATGAATAAGGATGCAAAATGGTAATTACTCTGAAACGGACCATTGAAGAATGAACCCGTTAACATTCTCCTGGAATTCATTACACTGCATGGTTCACTGTGCTTTCCCATGTCATGTGCATTCCCACACATCTGGAATATTAAGGGATACTGGATGGAACTGTGAATTAATGAAGGCCAGTGTCTGAACTGGAGATGCATTGCTTTCAGTCCTATGCAAACAGAAACACTGTCCTCTTGTGACCCCCCAAACATACCACCCACACACCCACACACACATACACACGGTGCAGATAAACATCATGGTGAGTCAGAGTGCTGTCTGTGTGTCTCATGTGCTGTGCTTCGAGATAGAAATAGAAGAAGCTAAGTTGTTGGTGGCCAGCAGAACCTAGTGTAATGAAAATGAACACACACACACACACACACACACACACAAACACACACACACACACAATTCCCATAATAAATGCATAGTTGAAGCCTTCAGTACCCTGAAAATGTAAAGCCACCATCAAACTTCACACATACACACACACACACAAACACATTTAGTCTCAGGCTGCAATGTTTGAGAAGTAAATGTATAAATGACAGGGCAAACACAGCAGGAAAAACCAGAACAAACAGAAATAGAGAGATATTCCCATCAACCTCGTACCTGAATGCTTTGATTTCGGTAATATTTTGTGGCTTGATCACATTTTACTATTACAAGATGCTGACTCAGGCCACTCTGTGAATATATGCTGCAGTTTGTTCATATGTATATTACTATTATTAAATAGGGATGGAAACTGACAATTGTGTTAACTGACGATCATAAGTCGGTGATTAGCCATTACTCAAGAGCCTAAAATCATCCAAAAATACCCAATAAATTTGTGTTTTAGTTCAACAAGGCTTCACATACAGTACACTGTGGTAATGTACAACCCAAATTCCGAAAAAGTTGGGACAGTATGGAAAATACAAAAAAACTAACAAAAAGAGTCATTTGAAAATTCTATTCACCCTGTGCTATACTGAATTACATTATATTATACTAATTATACTAACATTATTACACATTATTAGATGTTTTACTTTGTGAATTTAATTTACTATTGAAAATGTACACTCATTACAAGTCTGATGACTGCAACGCACTCCAAAAAAGTTGGGACAGTTGACTGTTTAGCACTGTGTAACATCACCTTTTCTTTTAATAACACTTATTAAGCATTTGGACAGTGAGTGAAGACACCAGGTGGTTAAGTTTAGTAAGCAGAATTTCCCCCATTCATCCATTATGCATTTCTTCAGCTGCTCAACTGTACAGGGTCTTCGTTGGCTTATTTTAAGCTTCATAATGCGCCACACATTCTCAATCAGGGACAGGTCAGGACTGCAGGCAGGCCATGTTTGCACCCGTACTCTCTGTTTACACAACCATGCGCTTGTAATCCGCGCAGAATGTGGTTTGGTTGTGTTCCTGCTCTGGATGGCAGCGTATGTTGCTCCAAAATGTGTACATATCTTTCTGCATTAATGATGCCCTCACAGATGTGCAAATTACCCATGCCATGGGCACTGACACGCCCACATACCATGACAGACGCTGGCTTTTGGACCTGACGCTGATAACAGCTTGGATGGTCCTTTTCCTCTTTGGCCCGGAGAAGACAATGGCTGTTTTGTAAAAAAAACTATTTGAAATGTCGACTCGTCGGACCACAAAACACGATTCCACTGTGCTACTGTCCATCTCAGATGAGACCGAGCCCAGAGAAGTGGGCGGAGCTTCTGGACAGTGTTGATGTGTGACTTCTGCTTTGCATAGTAAAGCCTTAACATGCATCTGTGGATGCAGAGGTGAACGGTGTTGAATGACAAAGGTTTACCAAAGTATTCCAGAGCCCATGTCAGGATCTCCATTACAGACTCATGACGGTTTTTAAGACCGTGACGTCTGAGGGATCAGAGATCACGCGCATTCAGAAGTGGTTTTCGGCCTCGCCTTTACGCTCTGAGATTTAACCAGATTCCTTGAATCTTTTAATTATATTGTGCACTGTAGAAAGTGAAATGCCCAACGTCCTACTGATTTGTCTTTTGGGAATGTTGTTCTCAAAGTGTTGGATTACTCGCTGATGCATCTGTTGGCAAGCCTCGACCCATCCTTGCTCTTGAAGGACTAGGCCTTTTTTGGAGGCTCCTTATATACTCTGATTAGACGATTGCCTCACCTGTTTCACATCACCTTCTTATTTCAACTCGTCACATCGCCATTAGTCCTAAATTGCCCCGTCCCACCTTTTTTTGGAACATGTTGCATGCATCAATTTCAAAATAAACATTTATCTTCAAAAAACTATGCAGTTGACTAGGTAAATCATCAAATACCTCATCTTAATACGTTTTTTGTTTAAATACAAGTCAAAGTACGTTTACAAATCACCGGCCTTTTGTTTTTATTAGCATTTTCCATACTGTCCCAACTTTTTTGGAATTGGGTTTGTAACAAATCTAGCAGTAATACTGCATACTAAAATCGATTTCCCACTGCTTTTTCTTCTTTTCTTTTTTTTTTACCGAACAAGCCCCCATGTTTGCAGGTCATGACATAATAGAGCGCTAAAATGGCTTCCTCTGTCCTTAGTTCCCGTTTCCAAAACATTTATATTCCAGGTACATACAGTATATTCCTATGCCCCAATAGAGTGCTATTTTCTCAAGTACTTATAATCCTAGAACTCTATATTCTCAGGTTACTATGTTCTCAGGGCCACATACTCCCCAGATTACACAGTATGTTCCCAGGTCCCTGTATTCTTTGGGCCCAATATGTTTAGGGTCCCTCATTCCCAGAGCCCTCTGTTTCCAGGGTTCTATATTCTCATGTTAATATGTTCCATTGTTTCCTAAATATTATTTGTAGCATTATTATTATTATTATTATGACAAAATATATGTTTCTAAAGTATTTATTGCTGTCCTTGTGTGTATTTATGCCCATCCAATATAACTGACCCTTCTTATATTCATATATTCATAATAAGACCCCATACAGAGCTCAGGGAACAATAATACCAGGAAAGATGGAGATTTATACAGGAAGCATACAGCTTGTAGTTACTCACATCTGGACCTCTACTATGCAACCTGCTGACCACGCTACCTTGCACAATTTCAGATATTATTTAATGAGCAGCGAGGTAAGCAATTTTTTAAGAAAATAATGTGATAATATTGCAAACTGTGATTTTAACAAAGCAGGAAGTGAACATCTGTAAATGCCTAGTCCATACATTCCAACAGTCAGCAGTCGGTATTAAGGAAAACAGATGCTCATGACTCCACACACTTCTTCAGTTGTGTATTTTATAATACAATGGCACTTGTGCATTGTACAGTGTGTGTATGTGTGTGTGTGTGTGTGTGTGTGAGAGAGAGAGAGAGAGAGAGAGAGAGAGAGAGAGAGAGAATATGGGTGCGCACTTTGTTGTTTTAAAGCTGCATACATGGGACTGAAGACAGACTTCCTGACAGTCAAGATAGTGGAATGTTTACAGCACAGATTTTTAGAGATGTGACAAAAATGTACAGAGACTGTACTGATTTGTGCATATTCTCATATTCTCACTCTTACAGTTTATACATAAAATATTCAATAACAAGTACAGTATATATTTAAGCAATATTGCACGAGCAAGAGTGCGGTTATACTGAATATCGCACGGCAGTGATTCGTCTGCAGGTATACAACAGATCTATAAACAAGAAATGAACTTCAAGTAAGTGACATTTCGAACACATTATGTCCAAATGTTCTGTTTACTTTTGCTCCGCTAGTGGAAATAGATCCAGAAGAAGCTACACTCACTATATAGCCCGTCAGCTAGCTGGATAGTTAGGTAACATTGATTTGTACACTCCCATTAATGGTGCTTCAGGTAAAATTCTTGTCCCTTCTTCCTTTCATTTTCGTCTTTCGTCTACGAGCTTTCATATTTGTCAGAAATTATATTACTATATAAAAGTTTCGTTTGCTGTGTCCGCTGCTGATGTTGCTAACACTACTGTAATAGCAGTATCGATCAGAAAGTGGAATTTTATGTGGCACACACAGACGAGCGGACTAATACACACTGTGACACATCCCAGTGCAGATAAAAGAAATGCAGGCATTCTTGGAACGACGCTCCACCAATCAAATTAGTGGACCGGAACTAACTGTTATACTAACTGTTTAAAATGTTATATAGTTATACGCACAGAATATATAAGCAATTGTATAAATCTAACATGACATTCTAATGGGCCAATAGTGCACTATATACAGTATGATTATATGCAATAAGTAAAGAATATGAAGCCATCTGATATCCGGCCTGTGTCTTAAATGTAAAATTCATGGTGTGTAATAAAATTATGATATCTTCCCTTTATGATTTCATTTGCATAAGAATGTATTTGCACAGTTTTCATCTTTTCACCTTTCACTGCGGTACATGTAAGGGATAATCCATGGCTAGGAATGCATTACACAATTTTAATGCACGACGTGGAGGCAAAGAACCACCAGACATGAAGCGTATCCCGCTTAGGCCATGGTCACTTGCCAGCACTGAAAACCATTACAGCTGTCATTATTGTTTGCAGTGCAAAATTGGACTGAAAGGATAAAAATAATGGTTAATTTTTCGTTAGTTATTTTACATATCTAGAATTCTGCCTGCGCTATATCATACACAGAGATAAAGTAAGTCCGATATGATTGCATTTAATTGAATGAATTCTAATAAATACATCTTAAAGCCAATCATAATCGAGTATTCAGACAGACCGTGATTTAAAGAGTATGGTACAAACACATAGTCTACTATAAAATGATGGGCTCTTTACTATTTAAAATGCTACGTACAATTAAAAACAAGTCCCTGTTGGCATTAAAGTGCATGGAAGTTCTATATGAATGGATGAAATACATTGATGTGCTCCATGTGCAGCTATGTAGAGGAAATCAGCAATCAGTCAGAGAGTTTATGGATAAGCAAGGTCACACACTCCAGTATGAAAGGCCTAAAGAGTCCCCTCTATCCGTTCTGCTTTAGTGGTTAGTAGTTATGAAGTGTAGTGTACATCATAGGACCCTGTCTGCATCAAATCTCCTGGGTCAGCCTTTTTTTTTTATGGCACTTTGCACTTCACCTCTTCTGTTCCCTTCACTGCCACTTCCTCTTAGTGCTTTCTCTTCATCTGGGCATATCTTCTCTATAAGGCTGTAGTATTTCTTCAAGGATGCCATTTGACGACCCCCTTTTTTGACATGTTTGAAAGCTGCTCATGACTGTACAACCTCTCACTCTTGAAAGAGACTTGAGAACAGCGCGAACAATGAGAAAACCGCAGCTATGACAGGCAGAATGGAGGAAATAAACAAATAAAATAACAAAAGGAGATCACTGAGGGAAATAGATAGTTACATGTGGATATGGAGATTTAAAAGAGAGAGAGAAAAAAAAACAGTTAATGAAAATGTGTCCAGCAGTGAAAATGGAGCAGGAGCAGACGAGGAAAAGAAGGCTAATCTGGAAATGGTTCTGTGCATTTTCACCACAAGGGCCTGTTCTTGGCTACTGAACTCGAAACAACTCCAACAACAAAATGCTGCTGGTATGGAAGCAAGGATTGGTGACATCAGAGGTTGGGCATGCCATCATATGTTTGTGATGGTAACAAATTACTTACATGACATGGACAGTATGTGGTGGACGAGGCTTTGGGGGCTTGAAAATGATTAAACATTAAATACAGCAGTATTGAATCAGTGGTTTGAGGGAGAAACATGGACAACTGCACCAAAGCCCACTGCCAATGCTAATGTATGCAACATATCGATTAAGCTTCTATACACTCATGTTGTATGTAATTGTTGTGTATGACATGAAAACCTGTTCTTATCGTAAGTGAGTCATACATACTTCGAAAATCCTGTCTGGAGGATTCACTTTTTGAAACTTGTCAGTGAAAAAACAGCGAAGGAAAGACAGAAACAGAGAAAGGAGAGCAATTGAGAGAGTGAGAAAAAGAAATACAGAGTGAACGCTTCAGCAGAAATCACAGAGGAAAGATCTGTTGAACAGAGGAGCCTGGGTGCGCATATATATAATTCATACTGTACAGATTCAGATAAGAAATAATACATTTTAGGGATTGCTTTTATAGGAAATTAATCAATGACCGAGTGGTGTGATGTAGCTCAATGCCACGCGTTACTGTTACCACACACTATAAAAAGTTGATCACTTTTAAGTTAAGAAGACACCCCCCGCCAAAAAAAAAAATACAGCTTGTTACCAAGCAACCACAAAACAATCTATGCTGAAGACTCTACTTTTGATTGTGCTGACACGGGGAACTCCTTCCATAAATAATCAATACATTTCTGCTTACAGAAAACTTCACCGTGTCAATAAATGTATATGTCTTTAACCTTGTTCAACCAATATTCAACACCCTCTGACCAATCAGAATCGAGAATTCCACATCTCAATAATCTAATCTTTTATCATGGGTTTATGGAAGTCCTAAGAGGCCATGCATTATTTTTCTTTCTTTCTTGTTTTCTTGTGATAACGACTTAATTTTATCATGATCTCAATATAACAAAAGTTGTTTACTCATGATGTAATTTCATCACAAGAAAATCTCATGACTTGTGAAAGGGACTGGTGCTGCATGCACGTTGGCGTCTTCACCACCAGCATCAAAAATGTAATAATTGTCCCCTGTAGAGATGGACTTTGTCTCTGCATTAAGAGAGAGGGGTGTCCCCCTTCTCGAGTGTCGGACACTAATGTGGAAGTTGTCAGTCACTGACAGACATACATAGAGCTATGTGAGGTTGAGCCAGTCCCTGATCAAAATGAATATTGTTCATCCATGATTACGATAAAACAACATATTATGTGGAGATCATGAGAAAATTAAACCATGATCATGAGAAAACATGAAAGAAAAAAAATGCATGGCCTCTTAGCTGTTCCGTATGAGTTTATATTATCATCTTAATATATTATGTATAAATCATAAAATATTACATCCATCTTCTGTACCACTTTCCTACAGGGATGCTGGGGAGCCTTGAGCCTATCACAGGGGACTTGGGGCACAAGGTTGGGAACACCCTGGACGTGGTGCTAACCCATTGCCGGGCACAATCACACACACTCCAGACATTGTCGCACTGTCATTTGGAAATGACAATCAGCCTACAATGCATGTATTTCGACTGGGGACGGAAACCTGGAGAAAACCCACAAAGCACAGGGAGAACATGCAAGAACATGCCACACACGCAAGTGGGAATCGAACCCCCAACCCAGGAGGTGCGGGGCAAACATGCTAACCACTTAGCCACCGTGCCCCCCAAAATACTACATTAGTGTAAAATGATACTTCTGTTTTGTACAAATTTAAGGAATTACTCCTTTACAGATGGACACATGCAACGTTGCCTAAAGACTCTTACGCTGCATTCAACTAAATCTCGTACCACAGAATTCCAACTCAGGAACTCTGAGTTCAGCAAGTGAAATCAAATCAGCGGCGGCTGTTCACAGCATCAACTGTAAACAAAGGAACTTTAAATGAGTTATTATGTATATTCAAGTATTTGCTTTGGAACTATCAACATACAGACATATTCGCTTGTTAAATCTATAACACTGACTATACAGGATGAGAATATACATACAGGCCACTAGCTTGCTGCTAACACAAGACGACATCGAGTTTGAACGCATGGAGGTTGAGAATAACGTAATTCCAAGCTCCGATGTCCCGTTTCTGAGGTAACTCGAATGCAACATTTGTAAACAACTGTTCTTATGTTACTTTGTAAATAAGATGGTAATTTATTTATTTATTTGTTTGTTTGTTTGTTTATTTAAATCAAAAACACAAACACTGTGTGGATGATATTTTGAACAGAGAATAAAAAAAGTCAAGATGGTGGCAGGAACAGAGCTAATAACAGATGCACAGACAAAGGCGCACTCGCAGGGAGAAATACTGAGAGAAGGATTATGGTATCACTTTAGCTTCTTGGGGTTTCCTCACATTCGTATCTCAGTATAGTATCTAGCTAAGTGTGTGTGTATGTGTGTGTGTGTGTGTGTGTGTGCGAGTGGTGTGTATTTAATTATGTGTATGTGTGTGTTGTGGGTGTATCTTGCTGAGTTGCCATCTGGAGAACGTGTGCACGTACACACACACACACACACACACACACACAGAGCTCACAATGATTGTGCATGTTCAAAGAGAACTACATGGATGATTTGTGTGTATACATACAGTATGTGTGAGTGAGGAAGAGAGAGAGAAAGAGAGAGAGAGAGAGAGAGAGAAGGCGTGGACGAATGCAAGTGAGAGGCAGAGAAAGTGATAGAGTGTGTGTGTGTGTGTGTGTGTGTGTGTGTGTGTGTGCAGAAGCTCCTTTGGCTTTGTGGTCTCCAGCCTGCTGTGTCCTAACCATCATGGCTGCCAAGAACCCTAATATCCACTCTGTCAGTGTCATTACTGCAGCTTAGCCACTCGGAACAGAGGCAGCAGCATGTGTGTAAGAAAAACATGCCACAATCGAGGCGACATATAAATAAATCAATCCTCAAGGTCTGAGATAAGGACTGACCAAGAATTCACACCATCTCTGTAAAATATTTTATTTTTGTATGTGCTTGTCTTTAGCACCTACGTAAATCATTCTTTAGCCCAAGTACTATAAATATGACTGATCGTTCTGTCAAATCTGTATATAAACTAGTACTGGGAGCAGAGAGCAATCACTGAGCTAAACATCAAAAACTGAACTGCAAGTATTGGAATTATGTATTCATATTTATTCGTTATGTAATTTGCATTGATTCACGTTTTGTTTTCTATTCGATTCCATAGATAATAATAAACAAGCCATTAAATGAAACATTTTGCAACATAAAGCAGTGTTTTTTTACACCAGCCCAGTAAACAATCAACTATTTGTAATCTACTTCTTCATTAAAAACACACTTAGTAACTTACACAATAATATAATAACTTCACAGATTCACAGATTAACCCTTTAAGCAAGCAAACAGATGTGTAAGCTATACTACATAATTAAAGCTTACTTTTTAATGGTGCTCTTTTTGTATTTTATTTTATTTTAAAGTAATCTACAGGGTGTCCCAAAAGTTCATAGGGGAAATTATCACTTTATTTTTTTTTTTTGCGAAATGTCTTCCACGATTATTCATACTCAGTTCATATGAGATTTTTTTTTTCAGATAGTCTTTAAGAATATCTTTAACAAAAGAAGAACGCATTGAAATCATTCTCTTGGCTGGATCGGGAAGCTGTCGCTGGAGTTTAACAGGAAACATGGCAAGCACATCACACACGACACCATTGCCAAACGTTTTATCTAATTCAAAAAGTGTTACGGAGAAGCGGATGCCCACGAACATCCACTGACGACGGCAGAACCGACATAGTGCTGGCAAACATAGTCCCCTATGTATGGCGAGTTTTGGGACACCCTGTATTCATTATTATTATTATTATTATTATTATTATTATTTTATTTATTTATTTTTAAACTATGTCTCTACGTTGGAGTCCAGCAAAATTGTGTTGCGCTTCCGGTCCTCTCCTACCCCTCTGCTCTCTGATCTATTATATTGTGGATTAGAAAGGCTGAAAGGGACACATAGAGCTCTGCCTGCTGCTCACAACACTGCACCATCTGCTAGAGCAAAACCCACAATTCCAAAAACGTGAAGTAGGGCCAATGTCAAAAAAACAGGCGAAGGCGATGAGCAAACAGGAAAACTAGGCAAAACTAAACACAAGAGTCAAAAAACCAGGAAGAGATTTGAAAAACCAGGATACAGTATGTAACACCATACAAAAGTCTTGGTAAAGTCAGATGGACCGGGACAAACTGAGCGTTTACATCAGTGAATGAGAGGTTCTTTTATGTGTGTGTGAGATTGGGAACAGGTGTATGTGATCAGAAGTGTGGTGTCTGGGAGCTGGTTAGCAGTGCTTGATTCTGGGGTGCATAGTCCGGGGTGGCCATGTTTATAGACCGTCGTGTGTTCTGGGAATTGGAGCTGGCGGATTGTGTGGACCTGACACCTAACAGTTCTTCTTCTAGATCAATGGTCACCAACACTCATCCTGGAGATCTACCTTCCTGAAGACTTCGGGTGAGTCTCAACCAGCTCCCTAGTTCAGTAGTCAGGGTACCGTTAAGGGACTCGGCCATTTTAAGGGCTGTCTCAATTGCAAAATCCTTCCAGTGCGCTGAAACGTTCGCTCCCTAAAAAATCCCACAAAAAACAGGGAGCATTGACGCTCAATATGCTGCTTTTTTATACTGGAAATGATGTCATGAGATAATGTATTCAATTAAATGTGATTTGTATAGCAATTTTAACAATGGACATTGCCACACAATTTATATATATATATATATATATATATATATATATATATATATATATATATATTTCTGTGTATATATTTACATGAATATATATAAATATACATTTAAAAAAATATATTACTTTATATCCCTAATGAGCAAGCCAGAGGAGCAGATGAGATGACATGAGGAAGAAAATTTGAGAGGAACCAGGCTCAAAAGGGAACCCACTGTCATCTGGGTGACACCGAATAGTGTGATTATAAATAATTTCCCTTCTATAACTTCTAAAGTTAACCACTAACTGACTAAATCCAATTAATTAGGACTAAATTCTTACCAGTGATTACTTTCTGCATTTTTCCATCCCTGAAAGATATGAACCCTTCATGATCTGTTCTGTTCTGATGTTAATAACCTAATTTGGTTACATACAGTAAATGACAGTTTCTATTCTTTTCACACCTTTTAATTACTGCCACCCTTTGAGAGAATTCAAATGACTGAAATAAAATAAACATTCCACAGAGAAGACCTCAGACATGACAGTACTTTCTGAATTAATTACCAGGCATGCAGAGTTATTGTCATTCTCATGGGATTGCCTTTAGGGCGCTTTTTTCCCTTTTTTGTCCACAGCAGATAAAGTTAGAAGACAGCTGTCATTATACTGAATGAGGCACAAATACTGAACAAAAGTGCTCTCTACTTCCTAATGCCAAGTGAATTGCAGCACTACCATAGCATCTCTAGTAATAATGAAATACCAAATAAAAGTGATGGTGCACTAATATGAGTTAACAGCATGCAATAAAACAGTGTAATAGCTATAAAAATGCTGGTCATCAAAGATTTCAAGGTTTATGCAACTATCCGATATCCGAAGATAATATATTCCGCAGTGCTAAATCAGTGTTCTTCCTTGAAGTGTTTTTCAGCACTTGAGCAATGGATGTCAGATAATCTCCTTGGGTTATTTGCTTGTATCTCATTACATCTGAAGCGGTTTCTTACAGGATACATACATTTGCATTAATTAGTTCTTTGTCCTTAGGCTAGGAGAGAAGTTCTTTTGAAGTGTCCACATTAAACCAACAGTGTGTATGTACGTAGTATGTAGTTAAACATGAATGAGACATTATTATTGCGTCAAGGGGGAGAAATATAATAGAGTATAAGATGTTCCTGTGCTGCTGTGAGTCACCTTGACAATCCTGTAATAATAATTCACAGTCAGATAGGTGTCAGAGGTATCGGGTCAGAATTGGTAGGAAATCTGTATGTGTATGTTATGCTCATATATGTGAAATGTCATTATGCCCCAACTTTAGGCAAGAAACATGTCCAATTATACTGCGACAGACAAGAGCCACAACCAATCAGGGGACAGGGAAATAAAGAGAGACTGAGATATCGTGCGTCTCCACCAGCTCCTTAGTTCAGTAGTCAGGGTACTGATCAGGGAGTCGGCCATTTTAAGGGATGTCTCAATTGCAAAATCCTTCCAGTGCACTGGAACATTCGCGTCCTAAAAAATTCCACAATGCAACGCAAAAACCAGGGTGCATCCATGCTCACTATGTTCACTATGTCCATATTCTCACTATGTATTGCTTTACTGGAAATGATGTCATATTTTCTGAAGCCTCTCAGCTCTAATAAAAAATGGTGGCGAAACTCTGAGCCAACATCCATCTACAAATGTAAGTAGCTTGTTATCATTGTTATATCTTTCAAATGATTACTTACGTTAGCGATTTCTAACTTTATTTGACATTCTATATACGGTTTGTTTGAGTCTAATGACTAATGAGTCTAATGAAGTGTTTAATGAAAAAGTGTTTTAAGTGTTTAATAAAAAATCCACTAGCTCGCCTACGATCCTGATGGATGGATCCTGATTTGATGGAAAGCTAGTAAATAATAATGAAATGTTGTCATTCATTCCTTGTTTTGCCATTCATCTTCAGTTATTCTGGTCAGGGTTTTCTTATTCCTTATTTGTTCGCATTATTTCCTCTTGTTCCGCTTATTTCCTCCCTGTCAGTTTGCACTATTTTAGCTTAGCTAAACATTTGTAAGGGCGCACGGTGGCTTGGTGGTTAGCATGCTCGCCTCACACCTCCAGGGTTGGGGGTTCGATTCCCACCATGGCCATGTGTGTGTGGAGTCTGCATGTTCTCCCTGTGCTGCAGGGGTTTCCTCCGGGCACTCCGGTTTCCTCCCCCAGTCCAAAGACTTGCATGGTAGGCTGATTGGCATGTCCAAAGTGTCTGTAGTGTATGAATGGGTGTGTGAATGTGTATGTGATTGTGCCCTGTGATAGATTGGCACCCTGTCCAGGGTGTACCCCACCTTGTGCCCCATGCTCCCTGGTATAGGCTCCAGGTTTCCCCGCGACCCTGAAAAGGATAAGCGGTATAGAAGATGGATGGATAAACATTTGCAGTCATGATGTATATAACAGACTGGAAATTAAATATACTGAATTAAATACATAACTACTGGCTACCTAGCTAGCTAAGTTATGAAAGCTAGCAAGGTCTAAATACTTCCTGTGAGGTTTTGTTAGATCATTTTAGCTAAATGTAACTAAGGGAGAAAAAAAACAAAACATGGGTGGACTGAAATCACAAATATGACTGTTAATCAAATAAGCAAAGTTAATGTTAGTTACGAAATAGTTATTTACATGTGTACAAGTCACTGACAGTTCTCCATTTTGAGTGCTCCATTTTGTTCAAACTCAAAGCAAAAAATGCTACCTATTAGGCGATCTCATCAGAAGTGCACCACAGTGTTAAGCACATTATTGCTGAAATAACTATATCATCAATAATTTGGTGTAAAGTATAACCGATTATTATTTGTCCAAACAAACACACTTAAATAGACATACTGTATCCACACACACAAGGATATATTGTCTCACCTAGGCACAACTACATACACACACACATACACACACACACTCATACAGAGCTCTATTTTCATCTCTCTGTAGCCCCATACTCAGGCCTGCTGAATTAAATGTCAATCGTATGTAAGAAAATAGAACGCCAGCTAAGAACTCGTAGCCACAGCAACCAAATAGCAAGTCATTTCAGAAGAAGGAAAAACAGCTGCTCTAAGACAGAGGTCAGGATTCTGAAAGAAAAAAAACGACTGATTTGCTAAACCCTGACGTCATGAAAGTGATATAGAATGGATTTGTGATGAGAATGCTGTGAGTCTGTCAAAAAGCCATTAATGTGCCCTTAAAAGAACACTTAAAGGCAGATGAGAAAAGTTTTACAATGAACCAAGACATGTATGGTGGATAAGTTTTGTTATATTTTTAGTTTCCTAAGGCTAATAAGGAAAGCTTATTGCTAATACTTTAGCATTAGTCTGAATCCTAAGTTGTTCCCTATCTCAGATTTGCTGACTTGTGATTTCTGACACTGTATGAAACGATAATACTTTATTGCCAAATAAAGTATTTTTAGTGTGAAAGTGTGATGATTTAGGCTGCGTCCACAATTAATCTGGATAAATTTGAAATCTTTTTCTCTACGTCTTGGCCTTCTATCCACACTGAGATAACGTTTTTGTCTAGCGAAAATGGAGCTTCTTGAATGCTCTGGGAAAATATCCAAAGGGATGTAAGTGTTTTCAGCCCTTTCCGTGTGGACGAAGAATTTTTGGAAAACTTTGAAAACAACAGTGTAGATAGAGAGTTGCAGATTCAGATCTTCCAGATTAATGCCGATGTAGCCCTATGTAACTGATGGTCATAATGGTGAATGATAAGCTGGGTAACTAGATGATTATGATCCAGGAACAGAGGATGTAAAGCGGAGTCCTCAACTCCTTGGGCTCTACTCAAAAGCCCTTTGACCCTGATCAGGCCCCTGGACGGATCCATTTCAGGGGCTAGGGTGACTCTCAAACTTGACAGACTTCCCAGATACTAACCGTACTAATACTAATCCTCTATGAAGGATTCCTGCTGCACCCACTTAAGGATAAGGACCACAGCCTGGCAGTAATCCTCTGCCTCTGGGGGAGTTCCTGGAGCTAGGTTAGTCTGAAGTTCTTGGGCAGTGATGTCCAATAGTTCCTGCCAGATATTATATTTCCATCCATCAGGGTTGATGTAGCAGGGAGGTAATGTAGGACTTCCGCAGCTCGAACCAATCCTCTATGATCTCGGTCCTGAGGATTACTGGCCATTCTTTGGGATCCTGGAGTAGGAAGGAGGGTCCTTGTGACCATTGGTTTGGTGCAGCAAGATACTGGAGAGGTTTCCCTTTTGTGAAGTCGTTGGCAGAGTTGTCCACTGAGCATAATGCCAAGAACACTTCTCAGTCAGCTCCTGTATCTCAGAAACTCTGTTTCCCACTAAGACTCAGTATTGACAGGACTCCGAAGTCAACCACTGGAAGAGTCTGGAAGAGTCTGTCCACAAAGCAGTAGCCTCAATATGTAGGGCCAACTCTGTTTTGAATAACTTAGCCAACTGTACTGCGATTACTCTTCTGCAGCGTTCCAGTCTTGGAATGGAGTGAGCTCATTTATGAGCGACACGAGAGCATGCTATAATGAAGGACAGGTAAGTCCAAACTTCCTGGTTGGAGGTAAGCCACTGCTCCAGACGCCTGCTTGGAGGCATCTGAGAAGATATGTTTCGCATGAGTAGCTCCATCCAACCCAACCTCAGGAAGGACGTAAGTCCTGGGAAAGGTGATATGAGGAAGTTATTGGAGTTCATCCTCCCATGCACTCCAGGCCTGGAGGAGGTCAGGTGGCAGGTTATTGTCATCCCACCCTCTCTGCTTGTTCCACAGTTGCTTAATGATAACCTTTGCTGTAAGGTAGAAGCCATCCTCGTGGGTCACACTGAGTAGCTGGGACTTTATATATATACATTCCTCAAGGTGGGAGTATTGTACACCACGGTTCGGTGCTTGTAGGACAAGGTGTCCATCTGCCAGTGTTGACTCAGGATCAGTGCAGGCCCACTGGCATATGTTGAAGCCAGCTCCAGAAAGGATATTCCTTAGTCGATCGATCAAGTTCTGAGCTGCATCAGTAGTGGGCAGGCTCTGCAGGAAATTATTGACATAGAAACAATTCTCCACTGACAACTGAATCACCTCAGCAGTTAGGGGGTGTTGCTGTACATAGCGTTGCATTGCATAGGTAGCACAGTGTGTACTGGAGGTCATGCTGAAGGGTAGTGCTTGCCACTCGAGGATCCTGGGAGTCTCATCCATCTTCAGGTCCCACCAAAGGAAATGGAGTAGAGGACAGTCCTCAGGAAGAAGACGGCCCTGATGGAACATCACATTGATATCCCCACTCACAGTTACAGGATGTTCTCTGAAGCAGATAAGGATGCCCAACAGCAAGGCCCCGAGGGTGGGCCCAGATAACAGGTACTGATTGAGACTTTGTCCCTGGTACTGATGGTGCATTAAAGATGATGTGGAAGTTCCCATTATGACTGACAATGTGAAGTGGGATGTACCAACATTCAGAAGGATCAGTGGTAGGGTCGATCACTTCTTCAACAGCTCCTGTCTCCATGAGTTTCCTTCCTCCTCTTTATAGATTTTGGCTTTCACCGGGTCCTACAGCAGACGCCTCTCCATGCTGTGAAGGGTAGGTAGGACTGACTCTTTAAGCGCATTCAACAGAGGCATATCCCTTTGTCGCAGCAAGGGCGTAGCCAACCGATAGATCCCTTCCATCTACAGGGTAAGGGTCTTAATTTCAAGCAACCGAAGAGCCTCCTGATCCTACTTGGACCGGGTGACGTCTTTGCCCTCCCATTGCAGAACTGTGTCCAATTGCCACAATCGTTGAATGTTCTGGATGAGTTCATCCTGAGTTGGAGCCACAGAGCTTAGCAGACAGTGCCGTGCAACTGGAGGCCGCCCCATGGAGGGCCCTGGAGCATCCATCCTAGATGTGTATGAATAGCAGCCAGCCCCCCTGGGCCATCCCATCAAACAGGCTCTGTTGGATTGGTGAGATGGGGCCGATCAAAACTGATGAGAAGTAAAGGGTGCAGGATGGCCACCGTTCTCTTTTCAGAGTCTGACTTAGCCATTGGCCTATCTTGTGAGCCCTTAGTGGTTGGCTATGCATCGTAACTGTGACACCAGTTTTCCTAACGGAGCCAGTTAGAAAGGTCAACCAGATTCAGGGTAGTACCAGGTTGGTGGAACATATGCCTACAAAACTCAGCTCGCTGCTCAGGGGAGAGCTTCCTCAGAAGTCAAGCGACAGGGGACCCACAATTCAGCTCCAATTCACTGTCATGTCCCACAGTTCTCAGCAAGCCCACTAGTGACTGCATGTGGAGAGAGAACTTCTGGAAGGCAGAGATCTCACCCCTCTTTATGTCAGGACTCTCGAGAACTCTAGTGATCCTCCTTAAGGCTAGCTGATGCAATTGGCAAAATTTCTCATGTAGCACGGCCATCGTACCAGTGAATGGAGCAGGTGAATTCAAGTAAGCATCTGCTATCATGCGAGCCTACTAAGATCTGGTATTTGAAAAGTTCAGTCCCACTAAGATCTGGTATTTGAAAAGTTCAGTCCCATCTGGACTTGGAACCTGGGGACCAGGTTCTCCAAAGCTCTATGGAGTCGAACGAACTCACCCAGATCAGGCTGACTGAATTTCAGGATCATTGGGGTAGGCCACCTGTACACATATTCTGACCAGAAATGAGGTGCTACAAGTCATAGGTTGGGCTCTACCTTTTGTGCAAGGGGTGGAGGACTGGAATAAGCAGTCACTGAGCTAAACTGCCGGAAAATGGGCACTGTCTCGCTGTTCTCAGATAAGGGCATGGCTGCAGGTGCTAGTTACTCTTAAAGATCTTTAGGGGTTGGAGGGAGAGGAAATCCACTAACCTCAGGAGCATCAAGATGAGAGCAAGATTCCACAGCTGGGAACACAAAGGGATATCTTCGTGTCCTGTACACCACAGGTTGGTAAGTAGTAACACCCATGATACAGTACAAGGCACAAGCACAAAGGTGTCCAGTCCGGTATTTAGATCAACATCAGGCACAGGCCACAGTGCTGGGAGAAGCAAAGCACAGCAAAACAGTCTATCATCCACTAAGGTTGTGGAGTCGTACAGCCTCACAGAAGGGTTGGATATCTGTGACACAGCTGGCTGCTCTGGTACAATGTTCTGGCTTCTGGCTTGACTGAGTTTGGCTTTGAGGGACTGAGCCACTTGAATTGATACTCTGACCTCTGCATGGACTTCTCTCAACTCTTTCAAGTCTGCCTGGAAAGCCTAATGGGTCTGCATTTGGCGTGCATGCTCACGGCGTATATGCTGTAGCTCACTGTCATGTGCAGAGGGAGCGAAACCAGTTGCTTGAGTTGAGGAGAAGGATGGCTGAAGGAATTCAGCATGCTGTGTAGGCTTACTCGAGGACATGAATTTAGCCTTCAGAACACCCCGGGTGCCGATCAGAGCACCAATAATGAGGAGACAGAGGATCTGCTTAACATCTTGTATTGGAGGTAGCCACAGATGTATATTCAACAGTGTAGGTAGTCTGAGAATTAACAAATACAATAAAGAAATTGAATAAAATAAATAAATATAGACAATAAGCATTCACTGTTACATAATACAACAGAGGTATCTTCAACATGCTTTAGTGACATTTCTGTATATAGACATATATTTAAATGCATTTCACAGAAAATACACCTCATTAAGGAAATTTTGCCATTAATAACATGCAGTGCTCTTAAATGGATAGGCTAGCCGTGCAAATGCGTAGCATTCAACGGCACAAAATAGCGGTCACTCATTCGGCATTATAATCACATACAGATTACTAACATAATACTAAGAACACAGAATGTCCATCCCCATATAAATAAAGATTGAATATCGACATGGAAAATGACATTACCAAGCTGGATGCTAATGAATATTAGCTACATGTCCTGGCATTCCCAGATAACACAGAAACCAAATAATTCGGTTCCAACTGTGGTTAACACAAATATAAATAAAATTTATGCTTACTGTAGGGTCAATGACTTAACACCTTGATGATACCTTGACAGAAACAACCATAAAGGAACAGGATTTTTGCATGCTTTCAGCTACAGATCAAACCAAAGCAGCACCCAGCGTCATCGGCTCAACTCAGTGTTACATTACCTTTATATAGTCACTCTAGGATTTTGCGATCGTAGAAATTAATGCAAAATCAAGGAAACCGCAATATTCGGAGGTGCTTGTAATTTTTCAAAATTACCGCAGGTTTTCCACAGATTTGACATGTCATGTGACGTAATCACAATATTCAACCAAAGCCCGCTTCGATTCACGTGTCGAACATGAGTACAGCTAAAAGGTCTCATTAACCAACAAACAGCACTGAGAAAGACAGTGATGCAATTGCATTTTTACTAGTTCAAGTAGTTTTCCTCAAAAAACCCCACAAAAAACTCACCAAGCATTTTTGGCTGCAACAATCACATTTTTTAAAATAAATCCTGTATGGACTGCTTATAACTCCAATTCAAAACTAAAGAAGCAAACTTTAAGCCTGGGACTTTGCCTAACCACATTTGAGATAAGGGGAACATTGTGCATATTTAATATTTTAAATGTGGTATAAATATTCACTAAAAGTTTCTACTTCATTTGTTTCTTTGATTTGAATCAAAGCACCCAATAAATTAATAAACATAAAATCGCAGGTCTCTGTATACTAGCCAGAATGTGGAAAAGTAGACTCGTTTTAAATATTTTGTACAAGTAAACCGCAATGCTTCAGACATGCAGTTACATGTCTGGGCTATCAAGTTCGCAATTCTCATCACCTGGCAGATAAGTAAATCAGTAAGCAGAGTTATATTCATAGATCTGATCAAGGAGAATAAGCACAACCGCTGTGATAGAGTTGAGGGTCGATAAACAGGGTCAAAGCTCTCTTTCTGTTAGAAAAAAAAAGATCTGTAAACTACAAGCAGATAACACTGAAACGGATGTATACGTGCGTGTGTATCAGTAAGGTGTATATGTGTGTGGGAGAATTCATACCCAGAGAGCTACATTATTTACATATCAGTGCAAGTCAAAATAAAAGCTGTGATCTGAGGCAATTAAACGTGTGAAAATAACAACAATTCAATATCATTCAATATATAGTGGTTTCAGTGTGATATGATACAGTATTGTGCAATCTCTTCAATTCTAGTAGCAAAAAGCAGCCACACCTCCTTCATTGGGACTGACTGACACAGATGCCACACCTCCTTCACTGGAATTATGGACACATATGCCACACGACCTTCACTGGAATTATGGACACAGAGGCCACGCCTCCTTCACTGGGACTGATGGACACAGAGGCCACGGCTCCTTCATTGGGACTGACCGACACAGATGCCACACCTCCTTCACTGTGACAGATGGACACAGAGGCCACACCTCCTTCACTGTGACTGATGGACACAGCTGCCACACCTCCTTTACTAGGACTGACAAACACACAGAGGCCACACCTCCGTCACTGTGACTGATGGACAAAGATGCCACACCTCCTTCACTGGGACTGACAGACACAGATGCCACGCCTCCTTCACTGGGACTCACAGTCACAGAGGCCACGCCTCCTTCACTGGGACTCACAGTCACAGAGGCCACGCCTCCTTCACTCTGACTGACAGATACAGAGGCCACACCTCCTTCACTGTGACTGACAGACACAGTGGCCAAATAGCTTGTGTTAGCCTGTTACTAAATAAGCTAGTTAACATTTAACAAGAGAATGTCACTGTAGAATGTTAACTGAACATTATTCGCTAACTCACTATAGCTCTTTATAAGGTATTATACAACATTTGCTGGCTTACTTTACACCAGGCTTGTCACTGCAATAGCTTAAACAGTATTCACTAAACACCTAGCTAGCTTTGCTGTTAGCTACTCTTACCCTACAATATATAACTACATAACTGAAATGGCTACTTTTGATGAGGATGATCTCATAAGGGATGCACTCAGAATGGGATCGTAAACATTGGATCAATCGTTACACTGCTAATTGTGCGGCTTTTAAAAATCCAAATCTATCGCTCACTCACACTGTACACCATACCTCCGCCTTGTGTGCGTGTGTGTGTGTGTGTGTGTGTGTGTGTGTATGTGTGTGTGTGTATGTATGATGATACAGGGAATCTATAAGCCCTGTGTAAAATGCCAAGGGAAACAGACAGGCTACTATTAACAAGTGTTTGGATTTGCTTGTACGTGCAGGTATGTGTGTTACGCCCTCGCCGGCAGATGGCACTGCGGCTTCTGAGTGTGCGCGTGCACGTGACTGAACTTTTGTATATGGACACATGCCCTAGTTTGTTTTGGTTTTCTCCTTGTGTCTTGATTTATGCCAGGTGTTTATAATTTAGTACTGTTTGTGTTAGTCATTTAAACCCCTCGTGTGGCTGTGCACGTGGCGCAGTATTAAGGTTTAATGCGTGTTTTCCTGGCGAATATGTTACGTTCGCGAAGCGGTCTTATTTCCATGCCCTGTTGTCGTGCAATGCCTAGACTTTAGTTTCATGTTTAATCTAGTTAATCTTGTTCAGTATTGACCGCACTCCCTGTGTTTGGTTTACTTGTTTATTAATAAAGACCTTGCTCCTGCGCTTACTTCCTGTTAATCGTCTCGTGTCGTGACAGTGTGTATGTGACATTACGATCCAACATAAATTGTTATAACCACATGCTCCATATAGCTTATCTGGATTTTTATCACAGTATGTGTGTGTGTATGTGTGTGTGTGTACACCAATTACTATAAATTGGCAAAAAGGTGGGAAGGAGTGCAAAAGAGATAAAAAGAACTGAGAGACAGACAGGTTACTGAACATGAGAAAGAAAACGAGATAGAGAAATAAAGTAAGAGAGAGAGAAATGCACTGAAAATTTCCTCTTCCACTTTTTAGCGCTTGTGTTTAAAAGGTGAAACACTGTTTTAGGGCACTCGATTACAGAACGCAGTGCAAGGAATGCTTATCTGCTCAAACACTCAATTAACCATTAACCGTTATTACACCCTTATTCTGTCTCTCACCGGAAGGTATCCGATACAGTTTCTAAATAAACGAATGCTGTTTGTTTACATTCTTACATAACACCAAAATGTCATTGCTATCTCGTCTTGTGGGCAAATTCATTTCTAAAATATTTTAGAGAACTGCTAGGTTTATCAGGGTTGTTATGTGGACACCATTCATTTAGTGTTTAGCCATGCTCCCTTGTTTGATTGCCATGGTTACTTTGTCACAGACTTAACAGCCACATGAAAACAATGTCATGTCAGCATCTGTTTCAATCTTTAATGTTCTCCGGTGTGCAAATGTCTCTCCAATATTAATTGGTCCAATATTCATTTCTTTCACACAGTGGCATGACACTTTGTCTTCAGTCGACATTTGCAGCAGCTGCATTGATTATTTTATTCTGTTGTCTAAATTCTCAGTGGACACATTATATTCCCCAGATAGTCCAATATATCCTTACTCATAGTGCATTGTAAATCAAGTGATGAACATCGCCTCCTCACTGAGTACCATATGCATTACAATTTCTATAGCTGGAAATGTACTTAAAAAAACAACAACCACTAAAGCCAACATATGCTTGTTATTGTTGTATGTATTGCAACAGTATTCACATTTAAAACTTCTGAATTCAGGTCGCTAGGTAATCTGGGTCATTCACATTGTTTATATAATGATAGTTCGCAATGACATTCCCTCACAACTATGTGTTATCTCCTTAACTGATACCATACACAATGCTCTATCTAGAACAGTGGTAACCAATCATGTTCCTGGAGATCTACCTTCCTGAAGATTTTAGGTCCAAACATAATCATGCCCACATGACCATCTAATCATTGCCTTTAGAAGTTCTTGATCAACTAAAACAGGTGTGTTCGGTTTTGGTTGGAGATGAAACCTGCAGGAAGGTAGATCTCAAGGAAGAGAGTTGGTGACCAGTGATCTAGAAAATCTAGTAAATAGTGATGGAGTGATTGAGACAGCACAAATGACTGAAACTAAAATAAGGATGCTGAAACCAGGAACTAGGGGACTATGAAACAAAGAGACTTAGAGGAAAGAAACTAGGAAAGCAGGAACCTTGGAGACAAGGATGTTCAGAGACTAGAGATGAGGGAACTATCTATCCATCCATTTTCTGTACCGTTTATCCTACACAGGGTTGTGGGGAGCCTGGAGCCCATCCCAGGGGACTCGGGGCACAAGGCATGTGCCATCCCATCGCAGGGCACAATCACACACCATGGACAATTTGGAAACACAGGAGAAAATGAAAACTCTGCACACACAAGGTGGAGGTGCGAATCAAACCTCCAATCCCGGAGGGGCGAAGCAAATGTGCTAACCACTAAGCCACCATGTCCCATGAGGGAACTAGAAACTAGGAAAGTAGAAATCTAGGAGACTTGGAAACTAAGAAATACATATTAGGAGATAAGTAGGCTTAGAGATTAGGAAGTAGGAAATAAATGAAATTAGATTTGACAAGAAAAACTTAGGGATGAGGAAGTATCAAGGAGACTCATAGACAAGAATCAGGGAGACTATGGACAAGGAAACAAAGAAACTTAGAAATTAGTTAGCAGGAACCAAATAAATTAAATTTGGAGAGTAGGAAGTTGGAGAAACCAGGAAACTCAATGAGTAGAAACAATGATGAGGAAGTAGGGATGATGAGAAAATGAGGAGACTCTTAGACAAGCTACTAGGAGGCTAGTAAAATGTAATGAATGAAAATAGGAAGTAGGAAATTAGGTATTAAGGTGCTTTGGCGATGGCGGGGCCTCAGTGGCGTAGTGGTTAGCACTGTTGCCTCACACCCTCGGGATTGGGGATATGAATCCCACCCCTGTCCTGTGCACGTGGAGCTTGCATGCTCTCCCCATGCCTTGGGGGTTTCCTTCCCTAGTCCAAAGTCATGTGCTGTAGGCTGATTGCCATTTCCAAATTGTCCATAATGTGTGAATGCATGCAATTGTGCCCTGCAATGGGTTGACAATCCATCCAGGGTGTCCCCCACCCTGTGCCTCAAGCTCCCTGGGATAGGCTGTGTAGGATAAGCAGTATGGGAAGTGGATGGATGGAAGGTGCTTTGCAGGTCTACGAGACTGGAAGCTAGCAGCCACAAAGAAATATGAACCAGAGTCGGCAAACTAGAAAAAAAATATTAACTGATGATTTCACTTCACTGTTTTGTCCTGATGATTTACGCACTATTAATTCTCTCTATTCTGCTATTCTGTCCAACAGACCAAGAGACAAAATCGATAGTTAAACATTGAAACTGCATTCTGAATATAAAACGAAACATAAAGACAAATAACTAAATGTTTAACACACCACCTGCAAATGTGCAACTATAACTCTGTATATCTGGAGTGCTTTTCATACAAATAAGTGGTGTCAGTACTGCTGAGAATCTGAGTGTTTTACAGCGAGGAGGCAGAGAGCAGAAGACAGACACACACACACCTCTGTATATAATAAGCCTCCCTCAGAGGAGACGAGTGTGGGAGGACAGTACTTACCTTCACAGTGCTGAGAAATGGAGGGACACCACATGGTCCTAACAATCTAGCGTACACACACACACACACACACACACACACACGCGCACACACACACTTAATATCCAAGTGAGGATTTTTCATTGATTAGTATAGTCCGGTCCAGTAAACTCCAGAATTATTGACACTCATCAAGTACACAGAGAAGACCCCAAATGTGACAGTACTTTCTGAAGTGCATAGTTTAATTATTTCTCGGGGTTGTCTGAATGTAGCGCCTGAATTTCGCCAAGCGTAATAGGACATGCAAATTGAATTATGTGTTGGAAGTGAGGTTAAGACTCTGATCCTTCAAAAAAGATAATGGCTCCAAACTTGCACACAAGCCAACACAGAAATCACTGGAAACACAAAAACATAATTTTGCAAGCTTGGTCTCTGGATTTAAACAACCGATAGCAAATGAGTGATGGTCCAATAATGACCCACACTTACCCGTTCATCTGGCCTCATCTATATCCCAATTTGGCTGCGAAAACACTGACTTGATGAGACCATGTTTCAGAGTAGAGTGTACAGCTGGGACATTTTCAGCCCAAAATTGAAATGCCACACAAACATTGGTTGCATTTGGGATGTTACTGGCCCAGATTCGAAATGCCATTATAAAAAATGTTAAAGACCGGTTGTTTACCATCGGGCCACTTTTGGCCCATAATACACTTTCTGTTGCCATAACTAATCCTCATGAGAATAAGCACAACCTTATTTAGCCTGGACTTCTCTGCTATCCTGAAAAACTGTGGTCTGAATGAAGCCAAAATCCACATCCAAAAACCTAAGAATATAAAGGAGCTTAAAATATTCTGCATGATCCCTCTAGAAATGTATCCAATGAGTCAGATATTACCAGAAGACACTCAGCAGTGTTATTTTATCCAGAGAAGATTTTGTCAAATTGTAATTGGCAGGTACCAACAATTTTTAATCTAATTACTTTTTTGCAGTACATGAGAAACTCTTTGCTGTTTAATAAAATCTATTATGTTAAATTTAGGTTCTAAAATGTCCCAGTATCACCCACTGCACATTTTACTTATTGTTTTTGCTTATATAATGAGTACCAATAATTGTGGTGTTGAAGCTACAGTATTTCATCTGATTTCATCTGAATGATGTTTTTTTTTGGTTTTTTTTCCCACATGGGGCACCAGAATTCTAATCACTTTCATTAAACTCATATTAACAAAGCAACATACGGTAGTTTTAACATATTGTTAAACATATGTTGTTATACCCTAAAATCCTACCCTAGCAGCCACTTACAGTTTGTTTTAACGCCTTAAGACCAATTATCTACAGTAGACCACAGGCAGAAACATTTTAATATGTACAGTATAATGACCTATAAATACATTCATAACATGTTATGTGTTCCATATTTTTCCATATGCAGATTTTTTAACAAGATAAATTAAGCCAAATATAAAAAACAAGAAAACATTACTATGGTTAAATATCTAAAAAATAAATGAGACATTGTTTCAGAGAAAATTGGCACCCTGTCCAGGGTGTACCCCGCCTTGTGCCAGATGCTCCCTGGGATAGGCTCCAGGTTCCTGTGACCCTGAAGGAAGGATAAGTGGTATAGAAGATGGATGGATGGATGGATGTTTCAGAGAAAGTTCTACCCGTAGGCTTCCTTTCAAAGGGAACTCAACCTTGTGTGAGCTTCACGCTGTGGGAACATGACCATGTCTGTGTGAAATCACGCCTATGTATAGATGACATGGCATTTGTGAAGCGAGACTCTGAAACCCAAGGCATCTGTAAACCATGTCATCAGACTTATTAGCTTCAGCAAAAGACTGCATGCCAATTGTTTGTGTGAGCACTCCTAAAAACTCTTCACTTCCTCCTTCCTCTCTCTCTCTCTCTCTCTCTCTCTATATATATATATATACACATATATATGTTACTTTTCTATCTCTCACCTCTTTACGAGTATGAGTCAGAGAGAATTCAGAAAGTGTGTTAATCTCTGCTCCGGTTTTATTTCGGGGACGGACAGGTACACATTTTGTGTGAAGTGTTTGGGGGTAGAGCATGCTGCAGCGGCCCTTGAGGGGGCTGACTGCGCACATTGTGAACGCTTCACAATTAGGCAGCTCTGCTCTCGGCTCAAACGAGTTGTAGAAAGCATGTTGAACGCTAGAGCACCATTCATGAGAAAATTGTATGCACTTTTTGTCTCGTGGTGTGAGGAATGACCCAGTAGACTGCACAATACCTACAGTCCTGGACTTTTTACAGGAACATTTCTCAGCAGGGTTGGCTCCTTCTACAACTAGGGTCTACGCGGCCACAATTTCGGCCAGCCACGCCCCTATTGATGGAGCTTCTGTGGGGCAACATCCTCTAACATCGAGGTTTATGCATGGTGTCAGGTGGCTGAGGCCCATATGCAGACCACGCATACCTTCCTGGGACCTTTCTGTGGTCCTGGAAGGTCTGTCAGACACCCCATTTGAGCCCTTAGAATCAGCTTCAGAGCAGCTTCTGACTCTAAAGGTAGCTCTTCTGCTGAAGCAAGTAGGTGATCTACAAACTCTCTGTTGTCCCTTCCTGCCTGACTTTGCCCCAGGATTAGCCAAGGCCTTCCTGTATCCTAGGCCGGATTATTTTCCTAAAGCGCCTACATCTGCTGCCCAGCCGGTAGTGATGCACTCTCTGTTCCTCACACTGGAACAAGAGAAATTCCACCTACTGTGTCCAGTAAGGGTTCTTTGTACTTACGTCTACCACTGGCGTAAGTTGGAGCAGTTGCTGGTTGCTACGCCTCTGGGCATAAGGGCTCATTCCACTAGGGGGGGGTCTCCTCCTCGAAGGCTTTATCCAAAAGGGTACCCTTACAGGATGTGTATGCTGTGGCAGGGTGGTCTACGCCACACACATTCGTTTGATATTACAGTTTGGACATGGATTCCATCCCGGGCTCGAGTGTCTTGCAGTGATCTTCAGGCTAGGACCCTTTGAACAGGCCATACCCTCAGTATGAGGGAGTGGGTATTCTCGTTCCCACAGCATGAAGCTCACACAATCATTGATGGAACAAGACATTGTGTGGCTTTGTCATACTGGGGCATGCCTGTGAATCGCGTCTTCACTTCGGATCATAGCGCCTGATGAAGTGGTTTACAGGTGCCATTTTATAATCACACAACACTCGAAATGCCACGTCACCTGACCATGGCAGGCATATAAATAGGCGTGATTTCACACAGACTTCAGATACCGGTCAGGCACTAGGGCCCTTCCCACATACTGAAACTCACGCAACGTCTCGTTCCCTTCTCAGGCAACAGGCTCACATGTGTAACCCAGATGATTTTCACAGTTTCACAGTTATCTAAGCACGTGGTGTAGTATAACTGCTATTCTCACTCTGTCTGTACCGGTAAAACATTTTAGACTCCTTAATGCTCAGATGCATTCAGCTACTAAATTCTCTGAGCAATTTTATAGCTCTGATACATACCCGGGCATTCCAAGACCTAGGACTGAGTGCGTTAAAGAGTATTACTTTACGATTCTTACATCATTGCCAAAAGTGCAGCATCTTTTATAGCTGCCGAGAGTCTTTGGCCCGATTACAGAGATGATGCGCTGTTGACTTTTACCAAACGACTGCAATCTTGTGGATCGCAGGTGTTCTCACTCCAAGCTAATTATATCAGCCGTCAGTCATTCTCAGCAATCAAGTGTGTATACACTTACACATACACACACACACACACACACACACACACACACACACACACACATACACTTCCTGAGCCACTTGAAAATGTCTAGTCTAGTCTCATTCAGTCACTCTCTCTGCATTCTGCTACTCATGAAGCAGTAAACACTAATAATGCAATTCA
The DNA here is from genome assembly GCF_023375685.1 of Ictalurus furcatus. Lineage (NCBI taxonomy): Eukaryota > Metazoa > Chordata > Actinopteri > Siluriformes > Ictaluridae > Ictalurus > Ictalurus furcatus. The sequence goes on from NC_071279.1 coordinate 4,498,978, forward strand.
TGGAAGCTGCCCAAATGCTCCATAACCATAAGAATGTCCGTGCCTGTTTGTGTGTGTGTGTGTGTGTTATTTGGAATGCTGTTTGAAGTCATGCATGGCAAAAGGACATACACTACCTCCAAAGACCCCCTCGAAAGTATGTAGAACTATTCTCCAGAGTGATAGCGCTGAAGATCATTGTTTAATGTAAAGCATCACATTGAATATTATCCTTCTGTCACTTAAGATGATCCAAGGTTATGGCAAATTCGGCTCTAAAAACAGACAATGTAAGACTAGGCAGGAAGAGAATCAGATAAAACCAGATATGTATATGTTGATCAATGTTGATTTAAAGCAACAAAGTTCATGTACCACATATGGAAAAATGCACACTTGAATATTTAACCGTTATACGTCTGTGTGTCATTTCAATACGTGTGTTTAAGTGTTTAAATTATAAAATTATATTCATACATAAAAATAAATAGTTAAAAATGTCTGATCGAATAAATAATCCATAGGGAATACTTGAATTAATTTGAAATGCTCATTTATCATAATAAATCCTAATCTTACATCACAATTTATAACTCTGACTGCAATTCATACTAAAAGCCAATTTTCTCATATTTGTCATAACTAGCTCTGAAACGTTGACAGAAATGTTATTATTCTGAATAACTGCATCTTCTGCATTACAGAGATAAATCACTGAATCTGTCAGAATATATTACGTAATTGGTTTGCACACAGCTCCTAATGACTGCTTCATTGCATTAATGCTGAATGAGTTTCCCCTTAATGCATTCAGGAATATTTAGAACTCATTTGCACCTTTCTCTGGTAATCCTTGTGTGCCCCAAAACAAAAAAAAAAATATAATACAGTGTGCTCCCAGAACAACCTCAATTTGTTGTAGCATGGATTCCATAAAGTGCTGGAAACATTTCTTTGGGATTCTGGTCCATGTTGACATGATCGCACATTCCTGCTGTGAATCTCCTATACTACCACATCCCAAATTCAGATTGGATTCAGTTGATTGCGGAGGCCACTGAAGTACACCAAAATCCTTGTAACTGGTCATGGAACCAGTTTGAGATGACTTGTGCTTTGTGACATGGTGCATTATCATGCTGGAAGTAGCCATTAGAAGATGGGTAAATTGTGGCCATAAAGGGATGCATGTGGTCAGCATCAATTCTCAGTTAGGATGTTGTATTCAAACGATGCTTAATTGATATTAAGGGGTCCAGTGTGTGCCAAGAAAACATTTCCCACACCATTACACAACCACTGCCAGCCAAAACTGCTAACACAAGGCAGGTTGGGACCATGGATTCATGCTGTTGACAAGAAATTCCGACCCAACCATCTCCCTGCTGCTGCAGAAATCTTTAACTGTCCAGTTTTGGTGAGCCTGTACCCACTGGTTCCTGTTCCTGTTCGTGGCTGACAGGAGTGGAACCCAATGTGGTCTTCTGCTGTTGTAGACCATCCACCTGAAGGTTTGACATGTTGTGCATTCTGAGATGACTTTCTGTTCACTACGGTTGTAAAGAGTGGTTATTTAAGTTACCGTCGCTTTCTCAGTCTCTCTATTCTCCTCTGACCTCTCACATCAACAAGGCATTTTCACCTGCAGAACTCCAATATACCTTCTCCCTAGATAAATGTTCTCAACTAGAAAGAAGTCTAATGAGAATACAGCTTTCAAATACTAATTTGTGACATATTCTTTTTATCTCTACATCCACTTAAGTTGAAATTACTGAGAGCAGCACGACACTTGAAACAATTGACCGGATAAAGCTTTTTGATTTAGCAAGTTGAAACCAAACACTTTCTAAATTGAAATTGAAAGTTCTTCAAAATATTAATATAGGTGACATTTCAGGGGCAATCAAGATGTGTGGAGCAAAATTCCCCACTGTTAATTCTCTTCACAGTTATTTCTCTATCAATGAGGTCTGCTATGTGGAAGAAAAGGAATTATAGTTTAACGTTTGTATTCAGACATAACAAATGATTTGCAAAGCTATACCTGGTTTGCATTTTGCTCGTGCACCACATTAGAAGAGAAATGCGTCTTGTTTATTTTGTTTATTTATTTATATTCAATCACCAGACCAGAAATGGACTGTGTCATTAACAACATCTTGCCTTGAGTCATAAAAGCGAATCTGCCAGTCGCTTAGTCGGTGGCCTCCAGGACTTAATGGTCTGTGACACTGGTAAACACTTGGCAAACACAGTGAGTGTGTGAGTCAGAAACATTAAATACAACAGCCATCACAAGAATAATGATAGATACTGTATGACTCAAGACTTCAGGAAAGAATTAAAGTGAGCACCCATCATGTATTCTTTTCTCAATATCCTTATTATGAAGGCAATGATGCAACAGGTAACTTTGCTTTCTCATAGCTCCAAGGTCACGGGTTTGATCCTGAACTCAGTGTTCTTGGGATAGGATCCTGCCTGACCATGGCCTCACCAAGATAAAGTAATTATTGAAGATAAATGAATGCATGAAATTAACCAATAGATATAAAAGTAACTAACAAGAAACACAAGGCTCAAGTAGAGTTCTGGAAATAAATATAAAAGATTAAACATTCATAGATGATGAATGCATTTGACACAGTTACAGTCATGGGAAAAAGAAAATACACCCTCGTTCCATTATTCTAAACATTTTTTATTTAATAAAAACATAGAATTGAATGAGGGTGTACTTTCTTTTTCCATGACTGTATAAATATTCTTCAAAAGTTTGGAAAAAATGGTCTAAAATAAAATAAAAAAAGTGTAAAAGTTTGGTTTTTTTTTGCTTTCTCCAAACTGAGAAAGCTGTACAGCATTGAGAACATTCAGGTGTGGGAGTGACGTGTGTGACACACGTGTATTGAAAGTATGTTTATTAGGGGCAAATAATAAACAATAAACAAGTTACCGTATGTACTGTAACTAACACGGGAAATTGATCATTGCTATTTTTCCCCCTTGTCAGTACTGAGCTACCAATCTAAGCTAATTGTAACTCATACAATGTTTAAAGGAAAACTCCACTGTGAAATATATTATATATGTTCATATACTGTATGTCCCATTCAGGGTATTTTGCCAGGTGTTCCCATGATTGCTGTTGCTTCAAAAAACCTAAAGAGAGCGATGCAGCAGGTCTTTAGGCCATTAGACTGTCCAGCTCTTACTGCCTCATCTGTACACTCTGCTCAAACAGATCAGGTTCCTAAAGCTTCAACTTTCATGCTAATACCAGTGCCGATGCCATCATGCTTATCAGCTTGTACACTGCAAAAAATGTCATTTTAGCAAGTTAAAATAATTTGAATATAGTCACATTTATCTAGTATTCCCTATTATAAGTTTACAAACAACCAAATTTAAGCTTATTAAACCTGCTTCTTGACTTTTGACTAATTTCAAATCTTGTTCTATTGGCTGATCATTTTGTATAATTTTAAGTATTTATTTCTAGAAAGGAGCAAAGTTATCTGCCAATAGACTAAGAAAATTTTAAGCTTGAAATTAGTTTGAAGTTTTGCTAGCGGCATTCAGGCCCAGATTGACACAATATGGTGCACTAAGGTGAACACACTTGAAGTGCCCCCCCTCCACCCACTTTACACGCAAATAAGTGAAATTTACTATGGCTATAAAGGCCATAGATTTACACGAACATATGGCTAAAGTACAGGCTCATCACACATACTACAGAAAAATGTAAGACCCAACCAGAAAAGCTTTCAGCATGCAAGTTCAGCATCTACTCAAATACTTTTACATTAGCATTCGCATTAAAATGACATTAAGCACTACTGCAAAATGGAGAGTGAGAAAAGCACTTGTTCTTTTATTTTTTAGGAGATAACAGTGAAACCTGGTTGTTATCCCTTATGTTTAAAATTCAAAATGATAATAATAGTAATAATAATAATAATAATAATAAGTAAATAAATAAAAAAATAACTGTGCTACTTTAGCATGACAGACAACCACTAACTTCTTAAAGGAAAAACATAGCGGCACACTGTAAAAAAGGCATCTTATCAAGTGAAAATATCTTGTATCTGTAGGCAGGTCATTTTGCTACTTTCTCAAAATAAATGCCTAAAATTAACCAAATTATCTGCCAATAGAACAAGACTATTTCAAGTTGAATTTTTGAATTTTATTTGGATTATTGTAATCTTATAATCAGAATACTAGATATATTTGACTATATTCACATTCTTTTAATTGCTAAGATTTATTTATTTATTTATTTATTTATTTATTTGCAGTGCAACCAACAAATCGCTAAGCAACATCACAAATATTTCGTTATCATTTACTATGTGTGTCAGGGTGCAGTTTTCCTTTAATCTTTGGAGTTTGTCATTATAGTCTCCAGTTACCAAGATATTTTAATGCTAATCTGCTACTTACATTCTGTTATAAATAAAACATCAAACTCTGCTGACAAAACCAGTTTCCCCAAGCAACAACTCGATTTCAGCTCCTCTTTGATATTTTAAGCACTACTAAAAGTGCTGTAAGGCATTTTGGGGTGTGTGTGTGTGTGTGTGTGTGTGTGTGTGTGTGTGTGTGTGTGTGTGTGTGTGTGTGTGTGTGGTAGTTAGCTGTGTGGCCATTTGACTAACCTTGTAGACATGATCACAATATTACAATTTAAAAATTCGTATCATGCTGTACTGTTAGCAATCAGAGGGACAGGTCTGTCCTCCATGGATCTCTTGTTCAGTGAACAGAATTATGGGTTTGACTACTCCAAGAAGGACAGCCTGGATGTTTGAAAAGAGCAACTTCAGAAAACATCTGTCCCTAGAATTATTATTATAACATACCAACTAGTAATAAATAATTATGCTGATATGCTAGCAAAATGTTTCTCAAAACTACCTAGCTAAGTGACATGCATCACAAGCATGTACAGTACATTCAGTTCAGTTTTATTTATCTTTTAACAATAGACATTGCCAGAAATCAGGATGTAGATTTGGATCTCTACTGGGCATGCCAGAAGCTACACTGCAAATAAATAAATAAATAAATAATGACATACCGACACATGAAAATGTCTTAAATATAGTCAAATGTATGTAGTATTTCTTATTATACGATTGCAGTAAACCATACGCACTTGTGGTCAGAAGTTTACATACACTCATCATAGACATGAATGTCATGGCAATGTTGGGCTTTCAAGAATTTCTTTGAACTTTTCTTTTTCTGGGGCAGAATATATTGTATATTATACATCTTTAATAAAGAAAAAAAATGGGTTCACAAGTTTTAATTCATTTGGGGTTTTCTGTAGTCAACACAGGACCAAAATTATGCATTCAGGGTCAAAAATATACATACAAACACTTCAAAAGTTCAAAATTATCCTTTAATTTGCCAAGACCAAGGCCTCTTAATTTCCTGTTAGTGATCATGACTGACTACAGCTGACAGCTTCTCTGTGCCAACATAAAACGGGTTTGTTTGACAGCACTCATTGGATTGACCGACACACAGTACTATGGGAAGGTCCAAGCAGCACAGTGCAGATCTGAAAAAGAGGACGGTGGATTTACACAAGTCAGGAATGTCTCTTAGAGCCATTTCTAAACAATTGCAGATTCCAGTATCATCAGTTCAAACAATTGTACATAAGAACAAGTTATTGGGAAGTGTAGTCACTTTGCCAAGATCTGGAAGAAGACCCTAACTGTCACCCTCAGCCGAGAGGAAATTGGTTCGGATGGTCAGGAAAAACCCGGGAACCACCAAGGCACAGGCCCGCCATGAACTGGAAGCTGCTGGAACATCAGTGTCACTGTCTACAGTCAAGCGAGTTTTACATCGCCGTGGACTGAAAGGCTGCCGTCCAAGAAAGAAGCCCCTGCTCCAAAACCGACACCTTCAAGCCCATGTAAAGTCTGCAGCTGACCATATGAACAAAGAAAAAGCCTTCTGGAGGATGGTTTAATGGTCAGATGAGACAAAGATTGAGTTGTTTGGCCACAATCACCAGAGGTATGTTTGGCTGATTTGCTGCCAGTGGAACTGGTGCATTGCGCAAAGTGGATGGAATAATGAAGAAGGAGAACTACCTTAGAATTATTCAGCATAATCTCAAACCATCAGCCAGATGGTTGAAACTTGGACACAATTGGGTGTTCCAGCAGGACAATGACCCCAAACACACATCAAAGCTGGTTGTGGAGTGGATAAAGCAAGCTAACATTAAGCTTTTGGAATGGCCTTCCCAAAGTCCTGATCTCAACCCTATCGAAAATTTGTGGACTGTGCTTAAAAGTCGAGTCATATCCAGGAAACCAACAAATGTCACTGAACTTTACCAATTCTGCCAAGAAGAGTGGTCAAATATCCAACCAGAATTCTGCCAGAAGCTGGTTGATGGCTAACAAAAGTCTTTGCTTGAGGTGAAACTTGCTAAGGGACATTCAACTAAATATTAGGCATGCTGTATGTATATTTTTGACCCTGTATGTATAATTTTGACCTTGTGTTGACTACAGAAAACCCCAACTAAATTCAAACTTGTGAAGCAAATTCTTGTTTTTGTTTTTTATTAAAGATGTATGATATACAATCATTCTGCCCCAGAAAAAGAACAGTCCAAAGAAATTCTTGAAAGCCCAATATTGCCATGACATTCATGTTCATGATGAGTGTATGTAAACTTCCAACCGCAACTGTACAACTGCACAACTGTATTAAACCTATTTCTAGACATTTTTACTCATTTCAAGATGTAAATTATTCTGTTGGCAGATAATTTCACTCCTTTCAAGAAATAAATGCTTAAAATTAGCAAAACAAGATTATTCCAAGCTTAAAATGAGTAAAACTCTACAAAATCAAGTCTAGAAATAGGTTTACCAATCGTACATTTGGTTCATTTTAATCTTATAATAGGAAATACTAGATTTTACTTAACATTTTACTTTATTCAAGATTTTTCCACTTGCTAAGATGTCATTTTTTGCACTGAACAGGAAAATTGTTTTGCATGCTCTTTCACAGTGATGTTTGGTAAATGAGACCTTTTAGCTCATGAATCAAAGAGGGCTTTGGCTGAATGCGTGTTGTGAAGATATCACATGATGCGTCTTGGCCTAAATCTGTGGAAAATCTGTGGTAATTTAGAGACATTGCAAGATCCTCTGAATATTGCGGTTTCCTTCATTTTGCATTAATTTCTGTGATTGCAAAATCCTGGAGGGACTTAATAGAATAAGAAAACTACAAGCTTGAAATGAGTAATAATGTCCAGAAATAGGTTTAATGATCTTATATTTGATTTACTGTATTTTATAATAAAAAATAATAGATACATTTGACTAGTATTCTAGATATTTTCACTTGCTAAAATTTTTTTTTTTTGCAGTGCACCAGTTCTTAGGTACAGTATCCAGGTGAGATTATCTACTGAAACGAGGATGAGACTTGATCATAAGCTGTTCCCTTTCAAAGGAAACTTCGACGTTGCGTTTAGCATAACACTATGGGAAGTGCCTCTCACGCGTGACTGGTATCTGAAGCTTGTGTAAAATCATGCCTATTTATAGGCCTGCCATGATCAGGTGACGTGGCAATTAAGTGCGTCAGTGATATAAATATGGCACCTGTGAACCACGCCATCAGCCTTTATTATCTTCAGCCAAAGACTGCATGTCAGTTGTTTGTGTAAAGAAACAAAAAGACGCTTCATTTCCTTGCTATCTTTTCTCAAAATCAAAAAAAAGGTATGAGCGAGAGGCAAAAATATCTGTGAGAGAATTCAGGAAGTGTGTTACGGCTTGCTCACGTTTCATCACGGGGAATAGTGCACACTTTTTGGGTGAAGTGTTTAGGAGTGTAGCATGCGATGGCAGCCTCGAGAGGCTGCGCATGGTAATGCCTACATTAAGCAGCTCGGCTCGCAACTCGCGCTCTTCTCGGAAGCCGAAACGAGGTCTCAGGTTTGGGGGATCTCTTATGGATCCGGAAGAGGAGCCGGAGACGAGCGCTGCTCTATCTCTTGCTCTGTCTTCTGGGTTCGGCTCTCCGCTGGATTTTGGAGCTCGCGTCGCAACTCCTCCTTCCACTATGGAAAGCCAAAAGGGAAAAGAAAAAAAAAACACACACACGCAAAAATAATAGTAATAATTCCTCTCTGACTCTGAGGGGCCAGAAGGATGTGCCATAAACTGAGAGCAGCATATAAAGAGCTGCTTGAAGTGATTACTAAGGCTGGATGAGTCTTTTTCTCCCCAGTGAAAGTAAATCCCTCACACTGCAGAAACGTCGGGGTTACGCATGTAACCCCGTTCCCTGAGAAGGGAACTTCGACGTTGCATTTAGCATAACAGTATGAGAAGCACCTTTGTGTGTGCGTGACCGGTATCTGAAGCTTGTGTAAAATCATGCCTCTACTTATAGGCCTGCCATGATCAGGTGACGTGGCAATTAAGTGCGTCGCATGATATATATATGGCACCTGTGAACCACGCCGCCAGCCTCTATTATCTGAAGCGGAGACGCAATTCACAGGCCTGCCCTGGTATGACAGAGCTACGCAACGTCTCGTTCCCTTCTCAGGGAAGAGGGTTACATGCATAACCCCGACGTTCCCTTTCAAAGGGAACTTCAACGTTGCATTTAGCATAACACTATGGGAAAGAGAATACCCAAGCCGTCATACCGAGGGTATGGCCTGTTCAAAAAGACCCAAGCTCGAGGGTCACTGCAACACACTCGAGCCCAGGGCGGAATGAATATCCAGGCTGTAATAATGAATGAATGTGTGTGGCGTAGACCACCCTGCAGCAGCACCCACGTCCTGTAAGGATACCCCTTTAGACAAAGCCTTTGCGGAGGCGACCACCCTAGTGGAATGAGTCCTTATGCCCAGAGGCATAGCGAGCCCGCGCACCTCATAAGCAATTGGGATTGCTTCCACTATCCAATTAGAGATGCGCTGCTTTGAGAGCCCTTACTGGACACAGCAGGTGCATCCTCCCTTGTTCCGGTGTGAGGAACAGAGGAGGGCAGGAAGCCTGCAACACCACAGGGTGGGCAGCAGATGTAGGCCGAATATAATCCGGCCTAGGATACAGGGAGGCCTTGGCTAATCCAGGGGCAAAGTCAAGGCAGGAAGGGGCAACAGAGCGAGCTTGTAGACCTCCCATTTGTTTGAGAGATGTCAGGGCCAGAAGAGCTACCTTTAGAGTCAGAAGCTTCTCAGAGGCTGACTCTACGGGCTCAAATGTGGCCCCTGACAGACCTTCCAAGACCACAGAAAGGTCCCAGGAAGGTATGCGCGGCCTGCAGATGGGCCTCAGCTGTCTGACACCACGCGAAGTTAGAGGATGTTGCCCCACAGAGGCTCCATCAACCGGGGCATGGCTGGCCGAAACAGTGGCCACATAACCCTGATTGTAGAAGGAGCCAACCCGGCTGAGAGACGTTCTTGTAAGAACTCCAGGACTGTAGCTATTGCGCAGTTCACTGGGTCTAGCTGACGTTCCTCACACCACTAGACAAAAAGCCGCCACTTGAGCACATACAATTTCCTTGTGGATGGTGCTCTAGCATTTAACATGGTCTCTACAACCTCAGTTGTGAGACCAGAATCTATGAGCTGGTGCCCCTCAGGGGCCAGACCCACAGTTTCCATAGTTCTGGCCAAGGGTGATAAATCAGCCCTCCGGCTTGAGATAGTAGATCCCTGCGGATGGGAATCTCCCAAGAAGTACCGTCGAGCAGGGAAGCTATCTCCGAGAACCATATTCGAGCCGGCCAACTAAGGTGCTACTAGCAGCAGACGTAGACGGTATTGGCGAACTCTCACTAGAACTTGTGGGAGCAGAGCGATCGGGGGAAAAGCATATAGACGTGACCTCAGCCACGTGTGCACCATGGCGTCCAGCCCCAGTTGTGAGGGAGGAGTGAGGGCGAACCACAGCGGGCAGTGTGTTGTCTCCTCAGAGGCGAACACATCCACTTCCGCTTCCGAACCTCCGCCATATGGACTCCACCACTTGTGGATGGAGCCTCCAACCCCCGGGCCTCAGCCCCTGCCTCGACAGGATGTCTGCCCCTACATTCCGGCTGCCCGGAATGTACATTGAACTCACTGACAAGATCTTTCCCTGTGCCCAGAGAAGGATTAGTTGCACCTGCCTGAACAGGGGACGTGAATGTAACCCTCCCTGGTGGTTGATATATGAGACCACCACTGTGTTGTCTGACACAACTAGCACATGGTGATCTCTCAATTGAGGAAGAAATAATTTCAGTGCTAGGAATACTGCCCGCATCTCCAGGCGATTTATATGCCACTCCAGATGTGGGCCGCTCCAAAGACTGGACAGCCATTTAAGACTGCACCCCAGCCTGTGAGGGACATGTCTGTCATTACTTTGTCTGTCTTGCGGTAAGGAGACGCCCCTAGAGTGTGGCCCGAGGCTAGAAACTGCGGGCACCTCCAAATACTCAGAGCACGTAGGCATTGCAGCGTGACACTGATTGCTCTCAGAGGTTTCATCCTCGGATGAAGCCCCCGACTTTTCAGCCACCACTGAAATGGTCTCATGTGCAATAGGCCCAATGGTATGACGTTGGCTGCTGCTGCCATAAGGCCCAACAGTCTCTCGTAGAGACTGGAGGGGATGCCCAGACCTAGCTTTACCTTGCTCAAAGTTGATAGGATCGATCCTACACGTGTTGGGGATTGAAACGCCCTCATCGTAGTAGAATCCCATATAACCCCTAGAAAAGTTGTCATCTGCACTGGAGAAAGCATACTTTTCTTGAGGTTCACCCTGAGCCCCAAGCTCCTCATGTGGGTGAGAACAACATCTCGATGTTGAACCGCCTGTTCCCTGGATCATGCTAGAATTAACTAGTCGTCCAGGTAGTTTAGTACATGGATGCCCTGGGGTCGCAAGGGAGCCAGAGCAGCATCCATGCACTTTGTGAAGGTGCGAGGGGATAAAGCTAGCCCGAAGGGAAGAACCCGAAATTGTTATGTGTTGTCTCCAAACGCAAACGCAGCCAATTTTAGATCTGCGTTATCTGAACTGTACTCTTCGAACATACAGGTTCAAGATGCTGACGCAGATTCAGTTTGAGGACTGGTTTGTGATGATAGATCTAAAAGGTGCATATTTCCACATAGAAATATCGCTAGCTTTATCCCCTCGCACCTTCACAAAGTGCATGGATGTCACTCCGGCTCCATTGTGACTCCAGGGCATCCGAGTACTGAACTACCTGGACGACTGGTTAATTCTAGCATGGTCCAGGGAACTGGCGGTTCAACATCAAGATGTTGTTCTCGCCCACATGAAGAGCTTGGGGCTCAGGTTGAATCTCAGAAAAGCATGCTTTCCCCAGTGCAGTGGACAATTTTTCTAGGGGTTATAAGGATTCTACTACGATGAGGGCGTTTCTATCCCCAACATGCGTAGGGTCAATCCTATCAACACTGAGCAAGATAAAGCTGGATCTTGGGAGACTATTGGCACTTATGGGCCTATTGCACAGGAGACAGTTCAGTGGTGGCTGAGAAGTTGGGGGTTTCGTCCAAGGACGAAACCTCGGAGAATAATCGGTGTCACGCGGCGATGCCTACGTGCTCTGAGAATTTGAGTGTGCCCGGTTTTTAGCCTTGGGTCACACTCTAGGGGTGTCTTCTTAGCGCAAGACGGTAATGACAGACACCTCCCTCATGGGCTGGAGCGCGGTCTTAGACAGCTGTCCCGCTCACAGTCTCTGGTGCGGCCCTCATCTGGAGCAGGGTGGCTCCATCCACAAGTGGTGGAGTCCATATGGCGAGGTTTGGCCAAGCGGGATTGCATGACTTCGCCTCTGAGGAGACAACACATGGCGGGCCGTGGTTCGCCCACACTCCTCCCGCACAATTAGGGCTAGACGCCATGGTGTACATGTGGCCGAGGTCACATCTGTACGCTGTTCCCCCCATCTCTCTGCTACCACTAGTTCTAGCGAGAGTTCGCCAAGGCAGTCTATGTCTGCTGCTAGTAGCACCTTATTGGCCAGCTCGAATATGGTTCTCAGAGATAATATCCCTGAGAGATGGCACTCCTTGGGAGAGTCCCATCCGCAGGGATCCACTGTAGACCCAGTGAACTGCGCAATAGCGACATTCCTGGAGTTCTTACAAGAACATTTCTCAGCAGGGTGGGCTCCTCTACAATCAGGGTTTACATGGTTGCCATTTCGGCCAGCTACGCCCCTATTGATGGAGCCTCTGTGGGGCAACATCCTTTAACTTCGAGGTTTATGCGTGGTGTCAGGCAGCTGAGGCCCATCTGCAGGCTGCGCATACCTTCCTGGGACCTTCTGTGGTCCTGGAAGGTCTGTCAGGTGCCCCATTCAGGCCCTTAGAATGGATTTACTGTCTCAAGCCAGAGGGCTGATTTATCACCCTCGGCCAGAACTATGGAAACTGTGGGTCTGGCCCCTGAAGGGCACCAGCTCATAGATTCTGGTCTCACAACTGAGGTTGTAGCGACCATGTTATATGCTACAGCACCAGCCACAAGGAAATTGTATGCACTCAAGTGGCAGCTTTTTGTCTTGTGGTGTGAGGAACGTCAGCTAGACCCAATGAAATGTGCAATAGCTACAGTCCTGGAGTTCTTACAAGAACGTTTCTCAGCAGGGTGGGCTCCTTCTACAATCAGGGTTTACGTGGCTGCCATTTCGGCCAGCCATGCCCCTATTGATGGAGCCTTTGTGGGGCAACATCTTCTAACTTCGAGGTTTATGCGTGGTGTCAGGTGGCTGAGGCCCATCTGCAGGCTGCACATACCTTCCTGGTACCTTTCTGTGGTCCTGGAAGGTCTGTCAGGGACCCCATTTGAGCCCTTAGGGTCAGCCTCTGAGAAGCTTCTGACTCTAAAGGTAGCTCTTCTGCTGGCCTTGACATCTCTCAAGCGAGTAGAAGACCTACAAGCTCTCTCTGTTGCCCCTTCCTGCCTTGAATTTGCCCCTGGATTAGCCAAGGCCTTCCTGTATCCTATGCCGGATTATATTCTTAAGGTGCCTACATCGGCTGCCCACCCTGTGGTGTTGCAGGCTTTCTGCCTTCCTCCATTCCCCACACCGGAACAAGAGAGAATGCACCTGCTGTGTCCAGTAAGGACTCTCCATATTTACGTCCACCGCTTTGGCAGCGACAGTAGAGGTGATGCTGTGTCAAAGCAGCACATCTCTAATTGGATAGTGGAAGCAATCCCGATTGCTTATGAGGTGCGCGGGCTCGCTATGCCTCTGGGCATAAGGACTCATTCCACTAGGGTGGTCGCCTCCGCGAAGGCTTTGTCTAAAGGGGTATCCTTACAGGATGTGTGTGCTGCTGCAGGGTGGTCTACGCCACACACATTCATTCATTATTACAGCCTGGATATTCATTCCGCCCTGGGCTCGAGTGTGTTGCAGTGACCCTCGAGCTTGGGTCTTTTTGAACAGGCCATACCCTCGGTATGACGGCTTGGGTATTCTCGTTCCCATAGTGTTATGCTAAATGCAACGTCGAAGTTCCCTTTGAAAGGGAACGTCTGGGTTACGCATGTAACCCTGTTCCCTGAGAAGGGAACAAGATGTTGCGTAGCTTTGTCATTCCAGGGCAGGCCTGTGAATTGCGTCTTCGCTTCAGATAATAGAGGCTGATGGCACGGTTCACAGGTGCCATATTTATATCACGCGACCCACTTAATTGCCACATCACCTGATCATGGCAGGCCTATAAATAGGCATGATTTTACACAAGCTTCAGATACCGGTCACGCGCAAGAGGCGCTTCCCATAGTGTTATGCTAAACGCAACGTCTCGTTCCCTTCTCAGGGAACAGGGTTACATGCGTAACCCAGACGTTTTTGGGAATCGCAAATATTTAGGGTACCTACAGTCGTGTGAAAAAATAAGTACACCCCATGGAAATTGTTGACTTTTTTGGCATATTTGGACAAGCAATCATTTGAAACAGCGATATTGTTGATATACTTGAACAAAACCACAAGGAAAATTTGCTTTTTCAAACATGTACTCAACAGAAATATCAATAGCTGTGATATTCTTCTGTGGAAAAAGTAAGTACACCTTTGGCCTCAGAAGCTAGTATTGCCTGCTTTAGCAGAAATAACTTTTTGTAGGCATTTTTCATAATTGTCCACCAGTCTTGCTGGAGTTTTTGACTACTCTTCCATGCAATATTCTTTCAGTTGCAAGATGTTTAAGGGTTTTCTTGCATGTACTGCCCGTTTCAAAATGCCCACCCACAACATATCAATGGGATTCAAATCCGGGCTTTGACTAGGCCATTCCATAACCCTTCATTTCTTCCTTTTGAGCCATTCCTTGGTGGATTTGCTAGTGTGCTTAGGATCATTATCCTGCGGAAAGGTCCACTTTCAATTCAACTTAACAGATGGCCTCACATTATCTTCAAGCACTCTTTGATATGATGTAAATTTCAGAGTTGAATCAGTGAATGCAAGCTGTCTCATCCCTGAGGCAGCGAAGCAACCCCAAACCATAACATTTACACCACTGTGCTTCACAGTTGGTATGAGGTGCTTCTCCTGAAAAGCTGTCTTTGGTCTGCACCAAACATGAGAACTTTTTAATTCCCTTGCCAGACTCATTGGCATCCACAACCTATTTTTTTGAAGGTCTTACAGACCTCTTTAGATCTTGGCATGATGACACCACACACCTCAATAGCAAAGGGAACACCAGTCACTAGATATGAGAGGGTATAAATAAGACCGGTTCCACCTGCACTCCCTAAGCAGGTTCTAATCACTGGCACCCGATCTTCAACAACTGATTCTAACTTTATGTATTTGAAGGTGTGATAAATGAAGGGGTATACTTACTTTTTCCATGTGACTGAACTGTTTTTTTGTTAATTTAAATTGTGAAAATTACTACAAAATGTAAATTCTATGTGTATCACCTTTATTAATAGGCATGGTTTCAAAGAGGATCAAATGTTTGCTTGTCCATATATGTAAAATATATGTGTACTTATTTTTTTCACATAATTGTATGTATAAAATTTTCCTTTTTTTCACTACGCCCTGCAGATAATACACTGTGCAGTTCTGCATTTTTTTATTGCCTAAACTGCTGCAAGTAGAACTAAAAAAATAAATACTTCCATTTTCCCGTGACTGGGAAGATGATTCCCTGACATTTGGTGCTTTTACAATGTATATTATCATATCTAAAGCTGTTTCTGACAAATATTTGCATTTACTTGACTTCATTTGGCAGACGCTTTTATCGAAACTGATTTACGAGTGAGGCAGAATCCAATCTAAGCACAGAGCTGACCAGTCGAGTGTTGTGGAGCTTTTGCTCTCAGTTTACCCAATATTAAACCATAGTAAACCAGTAAACTAAAGAATATTATAAGATAAGTAAGCGATAATGCATAAAGTGTTTGATATATGATGAATATAGGATGTGATTTGGAACGAGACTCATTTGTGAAAATGTTTATGTAGCCATTGCAATGATAATGCTGTGACAATGGTGTGACATTTGTAATGTGTTCATGTGGATTATATATTTTATGAATACGTGGTGTGGTTTGGGACACGTTCACTGTGCACATTGCAGTGATAATGGTGTAACATTTGTGATGGTGTTCATGTGGTCTATATTGTGTGTGGTTTGGGACATATTTAAACCTAACTGTTTGTTTAATAGGAATACGATTACAGACCTCTTCAAAAGTGAATTGATGATGATGATGAAATGTTCATCATGTTTATGTGACCTACCTAATAAATAGGGTAGTGGATAGATTGATGAAGTTAATGTAGCCATTATAGTGAATATAGTGTGTGGTTTGGGACAAGTCCACAGTAGATTGGTTTGTAATGGCCTACAGTATATAGTAAATTGTATATACCTTATATGTGGCGTTTATATGGCCTACATTGTGAATAGGTTTGGGGGAAATAGTAGTCTGGTGGCATGTGACCTATATAGTATAATCTAGGACACTTTGTAAGTGATGCTTGAGATGGTGTTTAAGTGGTCTACATAGTGATGTGCACTATATATATATATATATATATATATATACACACACACACACACACCCTCCCAGTTGGTGATATCTTCCATTACTATTGTGTCTCTTACCAGAGGGCTTCTGGGATGTTTCCATTCCTGGAATCTATTGAAGCTACATCTTTCAGCTTGGGAGTAACAAATCTGAGCTTTATACTTCTATCCTCTCTCTAGTTCCTCTTTATAGCCCCTGGTGATTTTCTAGCTTTTTGTATTCCTTCCTTTGATTGTTATCGTCACTCAAGATTCACACATCTAGTGCACACAGCCCAGTGCATGCTGTTTTCTGATGGTTATCTATTATTTTTCAGTCTGTATTATTGGTTTATCTGTCTGGATCTGGAGGTCTCGCAGGACCTTAGCTATAATGTTGTCCGCTATTCTTTGTGGTTCCTTTTGATTTAGGTTTTATAGTATAACAGCTAAACTCTACATTAAAGCAACTAATTTAATATGCAGCTACAGTAATTGCTAACCTACTGCTAATTTCCGAGTCAATTTTAAAGTGGCCTTATGCTTCAGTCACATATTGTGTCAATCCAATACATTCAATACATTTTTTATTTCATATGTTCAGAAAATTATTCACCAACTTTGATAATGCATCAGTATTTGAGCATTTAATTCTATAATAATTCTATTGTGATCAGATCACGAATCCTGATTACCTTGATGTTTTTGACCAACACCAGAGGTAGTATGCAATTCTCTGTGACTGTGCAAGTCACTGAAACCTCAAAATTCAGATTGTTAGAGCATTCCCTTCTTGGGGAATGTTAAATAAAGCAAATCAGTAACTAAGCTATACAAACATGGTTTCATATTATGTTTGAGAATCATGTGTGAGAGCCTGTTTCGCTGTAGAACCTGCCGAATCAAAGTGAAGGTTTGCTTTGCTGAAAGAAAATAGTAAATGGCAATGCACTGCACATCCCCACACTTTTAAAATCAAACCACCAGTCTCTTAATATATAAATTAAAAATACTTGTTTTTATAAAAACAAAAAAAGTATATGCCAAAATTATATGCCAAAAGAAAAGCCACCCCCCATCACTTAGATCCAGTCAGACTTTTTGATGCCACATAGATTAACTGAATGTGCCTTCTTGTTTTTTTTTTGTTTTTTTTTAATTGGCTCACAAGACTGAGGTTCACAAATTCACAGCTCACAGATCATATACTAGATAAAGACGGTACAAAGTGAAAGTAACAGCTGCTAGATGCAAATGCGTGTTTTTCCTATCCCGTCATTTAACCTTCAGTAAGCTGGTGAATAATATTTGTGTTCAGTTTGATAATTGCTTTATCTCATACCCCTGGGAACATCACACTCTGAGAAAGGAGGATCCTGAGAAAATATGGCCCTGAAAATATCAGGCACTAGAAACATAGAAACCTGAAAACGTAGGGCTCTGACAACATATGACCCTGGGAACACAGAACCTTGGGAATACAGGACCCTAAGAACACAAGACTCTGGAATCATGGGGTACTGGAAAACACAAGTCCCTGAGCTATCGTCTGAACCCTGGGAAAATAATTCCATTCGAATCCTGGGAACATTGAGAACATAAAAGGCTGGGGTTTTAGGACCCTGGAATTATAGATATGCTCCTAACTAAATCTCTACATAAAATTTACTTAGCATAACCCTCTAACGCTGGATGAGCCTTTAGCTTAATTACACTGTGCACACAGACACACACACACACACACACACACACACACACACATACACAAACAGGCACTGACATTCTTATGGTTATGGAGCATTTGGGCAGCTTCCATGAACTGCATTATTAGTGACTACTGCTTCATGAGTAGCGCACGCACACACACACACACACACACACACACACACACACAAAACTGCAAGAACCAACAAGAGGCATCAAAAACCAGCAAATGATCTCTGAGAAATGATCTCTGAGACTTATTTGACCAACCACCCACCTACACACACACACAAACACACACTTCTATGCTTTCCTTCACATAAACTAACAAACCTACATAGTCCCAAAATACCCATGCTTGCATATAAACACCCACATGATCATTATGTGTCAGCAAGTAAGAATATGTGTGTGTGTGTGTGTGTGTGTGTGTGTGTGTGTGTATGTGTGTATGACAGCAGTCCTTCTAATCTTTTTGACCCTCAAATGCTCTATAAAGGCTAAAATCTCAGAGCATGTTTTTCCTGAGTAGCACTAATGACCACCTCAAAGCTATGCCAAGCAGCATAAAGTGATTTAGAGCCCAAACACACACAATGCAGCCAGCCTACTGTAGGTAACACGCCTCTCTTTACTCTTTCTCCTCCTCCAAGCTCATTCACTGCAAAAGGTGACCCCAACCATGCAGTTTACCTTCCTATATATAGGAATGTAACACTGTCATCTTCCTTTACATACATGCATTCATTTGGTTAGAAAAGTCTACAGTGATACAGGTGCTGTGAGATGTACACCATCTGATAGCTCCAACACAGTGCTGTTGCTGTTTCAGTGAACCAGCAGACCTTTTTAACAACATTTTACCATGTCCTCACTTTTACCAGTATCTCGCAATACAACAGGACCCGGAAGCGCTGCACTGTTTACAGCAGTGGAAGAGGGGCGCTGTACATCAACTGAGTCACACAGAACAATCGGTGTAACAAACTTGTCTGCCGATTTCGACTTTCGTGATTCTCTTGTGAATGTGCATCGGAGATCTGTGCGGAAGTTAAGATATTTTGTGAATAAAGACTTTTTTTTTAAATATTATACTTGGTCATTTATTTCTTGAGGAAAATGATTCAGTGTTACATATCTGTAAGTGGCAAAACTATGTGAACCTCTAGGATTAGTTGTCCATTTGAAGGTGAAATTAGAGTCAGGTCTTTTCAATCAATGAGATGACAATCAGGTGAGTGAGCGCTCTGTTTTATTTAAAGAACAGGGATCTATCAAAGTCTGATCTTCACCACATGTTTTTGGAAGTGTGTCATGGCATGAACAAAGGAGATTTCTAAGGACCTCAGAAAGAGAGTTGTTGATGCTCATCAGGCTGGAAAAGGTTACAAATCCACCTCTAAAGAGTTTGGATTCCACCAATCCACAGTCAGACAGATTGTGTAGATTGTGTACCATTTAGGACCATTGACTGTTATGGCATACAGAACCTGCCTAGAACCTGCTGAATCTAAGTTGAGGTTTTCTTTGTTGAAAGAAAATATTAAATGTCAATGCACTGCACATCCCCACACTTTTAAAATCAAACCACCAGTCTCTTAATATATAAATGAAAAATACTAATATTATAAATGATAAATTATAAATACTTATTATAAAAATAATATATACACACACAAAAATTTTATACTTGGTCATTTATTTATTTAGGAAAATGATCCACAATATCACAATATACACACACACACACACACACACATATATATATATATATATATATATATATATATATATATATATATATATATATATATATAATACACACAGAGTATCTCACAAAAGTGAGTACACCCCTCACATTTTTGTAAATATTTGATTATATCTTTTCATGTGACAACACTGAAGAAATGACACTTTGCTACAATGTAAAGTAGTGAGTGTACAGCTTGTGTAACAGTGTAAATTTGCTGTCCCCTCAAAATAACTCAACACACAGCCATTAATGTCTAAACCGCTGGCAACAAAAGTGAGTACACCCCTAAGTGAAAATGTCCAAATTGGGCCCAATTAGCCATTTTCCCTCGCCGGTGTCATGTGACTTGTTACTGTTAAAAGGTCTCAGGTGTGAATGGGGCGCAGGTGTGTTAAATTTGGTGTCATCGCTCTCACACTCCCTCATACTGGTCACTGGAAGTTCAACATTGCACTTCATGGCAGAGAACTCTCTGAGGATCTGAAAAAAATAATTGTTGCTCTACATAAAGATGGCCTAGGCTATAAGAAGATTCACAAGACCCTGACACTGAGCTGCAGCACGGTGGCCAAAACCATACAGCGGTTTAACAGGACAGGTTCCACTCAGAACAGGCCTCACCATGGTCGACCAAAAAAGTTCAGTGCACATGCTCAGCGTCATATCCTGAGGTTGTCTTTGGAAAATAGACGTATGAGTGCTGCCAGCATTGCTGCAGAGGTTGAAGCTGGGCGGGGGGTCAGCCTGTCAGTGCTCAGACCATACGCTGCACACTGCATCAAATTGGTCTGCATGGCTGTCGTCCCAGAAGGAAGCCTCTTCTAAAGATGATGCACAAGAAAGCCCATAAACAGTTTGATGAAGACAAGCAGACTAAGGACATGGATTACTGGAACCATGTCCTGTGGTCTGATGAGACCAAGATAAACTTATTTGGTTCAGATGGTGTCATGCGTGTGTGGCGGCAACCAGGTGAGGAGTACAAAGACAAGTGTGTCTTGCCTACAGTCAAGCATGGTGGTGGGAGTGTCATGGTCTGGGGCTACATGAGTGCTGCTGGCACTGGGGAGCTACAGTTCATTGAGGGAACTATGAATGCCAACATGTATTCCAGTATTCCAGCATGATAACAACCTCAAACACACCTCCAAGACAACCACTGCCTTGCTAAAGAAGCTGAGGGTGAAGGTGATGGACTGGCCAAGCATGTCTCCAGACCTAAACCCTATTGAGCATCTGTGGGGCATCCTCAAACTGAAGGTGGAGGAGCACAAGGTCTCTAACATCCACCAGCTCCGTGATGTCATCATGGAGGAGTGGAAGAGGACTCCAGTGGCAACCTGTGAAGCTCTGGTGAACTCCATGCCCAAGAGGGTTAAGGCAGTGCTGGAAAATAATGGTGGCCAGACAAAATATTTACACTTTGGGCCCAATTTGGACATTTTCACTTAGGGGTGTACTCACTTTTGTTGCCAGCGGTTTAGACATTAATGGCTGTGTGTTGAGTTATTTTGAGGGGACAGCAAATTTACACTGTTACACAAGCCGTACACTCACTACTTTACATTGTAGCAAAGTGTCATTTCTTCAGTGTTGTCACATGAAAAGATATAATCAAATATTTACAAAAATGTGAGGGGTGTACTCACTTTTGTGAGATACTGTGTGTGTATATATATATCTCACACACACACACACACACACATCACTTAGATCCAGTCAGACTTTTTGATAGCACATAGATTAACTGAATGTGTGATACAGGAAACAACAGTATAAGTAAAAGTACTGATGGGAGAGAAATTAGGAGTAATATGTCTTTTTCCCAAATGGGTCTAACAACAGCAAAAAGAATTTAAAAAAGCAAGGCGACAATTTGGTGTGATTGCTTGATGGAGTCTCCATTTTTCCAACCAAAGGGACCATAATCTGCCTTCTTGTTTTTTTAATTGGCTCACAAGACTGAGGTTCACAAATTCACAGCTCACAGATCATATACTAGATAAAGACGGTACAAAGTGAAAGTAACAGCTGCTAGATGCAAATGCGTGTTTTTCCTATCCCATCATTTAACCTTCAGTAAGCTGGTGAATAATATTTGTGTTCAGTTTGATAATTGCTTTATCTCATACCCCTGGGAACATGGCACTCTGAGAATGGAGGATCCTGAGAAAATATGGCCCTGAAAATATCAGGCACTAGAAACATAGAAACCTGAAAACATAGGGCTCTGACAACATATGACCCTGGGAACACAGAACCTTGGGAATACAAGACCCTAAGACCTCTCTACCATTGGCTAATGTTAATGTTCATGAATCCACCATCAGGAGAACACTGAATAAATATGGTGTGTATGGCAGGGTTGCAAGGAGAAAGCCTCTAATCTCCAAAAAGAACATTGCTTCCTGTCTGCAGTTTGCTAAAGATCACATGAACACGCTAAAAGGCTACTGGAAAAATGTTTTGTGGACAGATGAGACCAAAATAGAACTTTTTGGTTTAAATGAGAGGTGATATACCTCTCTACCATTGGCTAATGTTAATGTTCATGAATCCACCATCAGGAGAACACTGAATAAATAAGGTGTGTATGGCAGGGTTGCAAGGAGAAAGCCTCTAATCTCCAAAAAGAACATTGCTTCCTGTCTGCAGTTTGCTAAAGATCACATGAACACGCTAAAAGGCTACTGGAAAAATGTTTTGTGGACAGATGAGACCAAAATAGAACTTTTTGGTTTAAATGAGAAGTGATATGTTTGGAGAAGGGAAAACACTGCATTCCAGCATAAGAACCTTATCTCATCTGTGAAACACGGTGGTGGTAGTTTCATGGTTTGAGCCTGTTTTGCTGCATCTGGGCCAGGACGACTTGCCATCATTGATGGAACAATGAATTCTGAATGATACCACTGAATTCAAAAGGAAAATGTCAAGATATCTGTCCATGAACTGAATCTCAAGAGAAAATGGGTCATGCAGCAAGACAACGACTCTAAACACACAAGTCGTTCTACCAAAGAATGGTTAAAGAAGAATAAAGTTAATGATTTGGAATGGCCAAGTCAAAGTCCTGACCTTAATCAATTAGAAATGTTGTGGAAGGATCTGAAGCAAGTAGTTCATTGAGGAAATCCACCAACATCCCAGAGTTGAAGCTGTTCTGTACTGAGGAACGGGTTCAAATTCCTCCAAGCCGATGTGCAGGACTGATCAATAGTTACCCCTAACGGTTAGTTGCCGTTATTGCTGCACAAGCGGGTCACGCCAGATACTGAAAGCAAAGTTTCACATACTTTTGCCGCTTACAGATATGTAATATTGGATCATTTTCCTCAATAAATAAATGAACAAGTATAATATTTTTGTCTCATTTGTTTAATTGGGTTCTCATTGTCTACTTTGAGGACTTGAGTGAAAACCTGATGACGTTTTAGGTCACATTCATGCAGAAATATAGAAAATTCTAAAGGGCTCACAAACTTTCAAGCACCACAGTATTTTCCTGTAACTGCATTCCTGTCATGTTTCATTCTCTACTTAAATTGCCACTAAAATGGTTATCACTACATTAATCACTAATCATTAAACATTAATCAATGTGTTTCTTAACAATACCTTTCATCCACCCTGCATTATTCAGTGCTATTTAAATTCCAGCACCTTCTGTAAGTTACTTAAGCTGTTGTCATGGTAACAAAATGATGTCCCCCAAGACCTTGACATCATCAATAATTGGTTTCAGACCAGCAGCATTTCGGTGCTTCAGTAACACTGATTTTACGAGCCAAGAACCATCTCCTTTGTGGTATAAACACTTGGAATGGTTCCAGATTAGGCAGTGGACATGGGGCCACATGGGGAGAGATGGAGGTTGCTGTTATTACTAATAGTCATAAGTGTTACACAAAACAGTGCCACAAAACAGTCCATCAGATCTGAGTGGTGTTGTTGTGGCACTGTTTTGTGCAACCAATGATAAACTATGACTTGCATAAATAATACTAATACACAATTACAACAACAGGAAAAATTCACTCTGCGTATTAATGTTTATAATTAACATGCGATCTTCAGTGCCATCCAAGATATATTTTGTAAATAAATTCTGAGTTTACTTTTTTTAGTTCAACATTCTTTCATCGACACAATCTGTTTTGACATAGGATAATGGTTTCGTACATTACCCACAATTCCACTACCTGCTGTTAGTGGTGCCATTGTGATTTTGCCCTCGCTTCATCTCTGCCTAAAGAGAGCGATGCAGTGGCACTTTAGTCGTTTATTCTGTCTAGCTCTCGCACATTCTCATCTGTACACTCAAACTCCAAAGCCTAAGTCCAAACTTATTGCTGCCAACATCTTCATACTTGTCATCTCAAAGATTGCTGACTAGCCAGACCATGCGTAAATCAGCACAACTGCATCATATAGCTGCATTGAATTCTGGAACTTTGAGTCTAATGTTTGTTATCTGCCCTTTGAGTCTAATGTTTGTGAGAAATTAAGTTCTTGCGCCATTGTGTCTTGGACCTAAAAGGAAAATCTGACAAACATTCCTTATGACTGAATCATTGAAATGTCTATCTCCTCTTACATGCCATTGTAAGTGCAAAGCATTGTCCCCCTTGTGACATCAGCATGCAAGGGCAACCACTGATGTCTCACAGGAACGGTGAGACTTAGCAGTGGTGGCTTAGCGGTTAAGGCTGTGGGTTACTGATCGGGAGGTCGGGGGTTCAAGCCCCAGTACTGCCACTACCAAGCTGCCACTGTTGGGCCCTTGATCAAGGCCTCTCTGCTCCAGGGGTCGCTGTATCATGGTTGTGATATGGCTATCCTGTGCTCTGATCCCAGCTTCCTGACATTCTGGGGTATGCAAAGAAAACAATTTCACTGTGCTCTACTGTATATGTGACCAATAAAGACTAATTAACAACCAAGGAATACAGCAACTATCATCAAATTAGCATCAGAATGACTAAACACATCAGGAATGTTTCAATATGACCTCATATACAATATCATTGTATCTATGCTATTATTGTACATTAAAGGAAAACTCCACCCGGTGTTAAAGACACCGGGTGGAGTTTTCCTTTAATGTACAATAATAGCATAGATACAATGATATTGTATATGAGGTCATCCATCACCTCAAAAATAAAAATAATGGTAAGAGAACATGGCTAAAGCCGTGTTCCCATGTTTGACTCCTACTCCTAATGAAAATCATCAGATACAAAGATAAATGATAACTGTGCCAGTTGTGCCTTAAAAACCCACCTACAGTCATCCACATGATGAAAGGGAACAGCACCACTGGTTTATATTATAAAAACCATTTCATTTAAGAAAATAAAATTGTAGTCTGGCATTAGTAGTGTGGGCAGCCAACATTTTGACAGTGTTAGCTACTGTCATACATACTCCTACGATGTGTTAGCTTTAAA
The DNA here is from genome assembly GCF_023375685.1 of Ictalurus furcatus. Classification (NCBI taxonomy): domain Eukaryota; kingdom Metazoa; phylum Chordata; class Actinopteri; order Siluriformes; family Ictaluridae; genus Ictalurus; species Ictalurus furcatus. The sequence goes on from NC_071279.1 coordinate 4,523,978, forward strand.
TAAAAACGAAAGCACAGTAAAGTCACAGGAAAAGAAAATGTATGTAAACTGAAACAATACAGCGGAGCACACTGCAATCAGCTCCAGTTCCTCTTCTCCCAGAACTACCTGCATGTCTTTCCTAGGGAACTTGAGGTTTCTACATTTACATTTCATTTACATTTCAGGCATTTGGCAGACGCCCTTATATCCAGAGCGACTTACATTTATCTCATTTATACAACTGAGCTTAAGGGTTCAAGGGCCCTCAGTGACAGCTTGGTGGTACTGGGATTTGAACTCACGTCCTTCCGAGAGAGAGAGAGAGAGAGAGAGAGAGAGAGAGAGTAAGTGGAGCCAGATACAGTAAAGATGACTGTGTCATCATTATGGTGCATTACAACACCATTGGGAGGTTCAGTATAGATATTGTACCTTTGACTGTTCAGATGTTTATCTAACCAGCTCATACTGGCAACAACAAAATGACTGACAAAGATTTGTTGATACAGAAGAATAAAGATGATAAAGATGAATAACGATGATCAAGATGAATGATTGCAGTTTGCACTGGAAGGGAAAAAGCACACAGTTTTCTTGTGCTCAACATTTTGCTACTTTGGCTATAGGGATCCTGATATTTACAGGAGCAGTATGAATTGTTTAATATTCTGACAGAAAGAATATCTCATGATCTTGTGACAGTATCTCATTCCTTTAGTAAAGTGCTGGATATACTGTATGTGACCTAACTTGTACTTTACACCCTGTGTTCGGCCTTATCAGGTTTTAGAAACCATACAGGATCTAATGTCAGGTGCCTCTGCAGTTCTGCTAAGAGGGTCTGTCTGGGTGCCTTGTTGATGTACATTCATCAGACACTTTATTAGGAACACTGTACTAATAATACTGTACTAATAAGTTATTCCCTTGCTCAAAGAACAGCCTCTATTCTTCAGCACATTCCTTCGAGGTTCTGGTCCATGTTGACATTATTGCATTACATACTGAAATTGCTGCAGATATGTCAGCTGAACATTCACGCTTCAAATCCCTGACTGTACCACATCCCAAAGGTGATCTGTTGGATTTACTATATCTGGTGACTGGGGAGGCTGTTGTAGTACACTGTGCAATCCCTGGTCTATTGCACTATAGCCTTAGGGAGTATTTTCATCTTTGTACTTTTGCACATATGGACAATAACCTGGTATATTGCACCAGCTCTTTTTATTTGTACTCTTACTAATATTAGCATCCTTCAGCATATTACATGCAGCTGTCACTCATTTGTATTTGTACTCAGCTGTCATATCTACACTATACTATGGCCAAAAGTTTGTAGACATCTGAATATTACACCAATATGTAGACTTTCCCCAAACTGCTGCCACAAAGTTGGAAGCACACAATTGTATAGAATGTATTTGTATGCTCTAGCATTACCATTTCCCTTCACTGGAACTAAGAGACCCAAACCTGTTCCAGCATGACAATGCCCCTGTACAGAAAGCAAGGCCCATGAAAACATGGTTTGCAAAGGTTGGAGTGGAAGAACTCGAGTGTCCTGCACAGAGCCTTGACCTCAACCTCATTGAACACCTTTAGGATGAACTGGAACGCTGACTGCTACCTAAGCCTCCTCACCTGACATCAGTGTCTGACCTCACTACTGCTTTTGTGGCTGAATCTCCACATTTATGCATCAAAATCTAGCGGAAAGCCTTCCCAGAAGAATGGTGGTTATTATAACAGGAAAGAAACATCTGGAATCTAAATCTGGAATCGGAAGTTCAAAAAACACATATAGGTGTGATGGTCAGGTGTCCACATACTTTTGTCTATATCGTGTATGTCAGAATTTGTGTTTTTTGATGATGTTTAATGAGCCTCTAACATGCATGACTCCTCTCACCAAAGTTTTGATTAGCCAATGAGTGAGATAAAAAGGCTGCGTCCTCAGTGCAAAATAAATTATCGAAATTATAAAATCCATTTATAAAAGCCTTGTTATTTTAAAATGCCAAATGCATTAGAAATAACACTAAGCAGACATTTGAGATGCTGCAAAAATGTGTCAGAGAAGTCAATAACTGACTGATTTGCTCATACTGAGCCTTGGAAAGAATAAATTATTTTCCACCACATAAAAAGGAATGTTCCCATTCATGGACGTTAAAGGTCACCCAATTGACTCACGGTCTTTGAAGCATTGCTTTATTTACTTCACTAGCTTTTTAATTAACAATCCTCTAACAATATTCTCAGTTCAGTCCTCCTCTAACTATCCACTACATTCAGTCCTCCCATAAATGTCTACCAAATTCAGCACTTCTATAAGCATCTATCGAACTCAGCCATACTGTAAGCATCTACTAGTCCCTTTAATTGTATTTCAAATCGAGTCTTTCCCTGTCTATCAAACTCACTTCACTATCTACCATATTTACCATAACTTTTGAACCATCAACCAAATCCAGCCAACCTGTAACCATCTACTTATTTCATCCCTCCTCTAGCCATTTTCCAAATCCAGTCTTTCTCTAATCATCTACCCAATCAGACCTTCAGTATCTACCAGTTATAGCTTTCTTTCTTTAACTAGTCCAGTTTTTCTCTAAACTATTCTATCAAATGCTTGCAATTCTCCAAACATCTCTGAAATTCAGCAATTCTCCAAACATCTCTGAAATTCAGCAATTTCCTAAACATCTACCAAATTCAGCAATTCCAAAGATGGAAATTTTCAACATATAAAATAATTCATCCTTCTTTGACCAACATCAACCTTTCTTCTACCAAATTCAGTAATTTAAATATTTCTTCTTTAAATATTTACCAGATCCAGTCTTTCACTAACAATTTCTCAATTTTAACCATCCTATAATCTTCTGCAAATTCAGCCCCTCTTCATACGGCCTGCCACAGTTTATTATAATTGAGATATACCTCAATTTAAAGAGAGACCTGCTCAAGATCTTTAAGGGCTTCATAGTCATCAAGGGCTCCAGAGCCAGAAATTCCAACAATACATACAACTTGGAGTCAGCAGATTGTTAATGTACGCCTGGAGCTAGTGAAGCTGAGAAGTTTACTCTGAAGAAAATTAAAAACATTATCTAACCAGTTAAAACGTAAAAAACGAAAACCAGAACCTTTCTAACGCCAGTGTGTGAAAACCAGCATTGATACTAGACAGTACATAGTGTTGGGTATTTTTACTTACTGTATCCATGCAAGTACTTGCAGTAATGGGAACATTAAAACACACATGTATCATAGCAAGTGCCTATGACGCAACCATCTGGTCAGTTCCTGGCACTGTGGAGAAAAATCAATGCACAGCACAATCTCTAGTGTTGAATTAACTACCACTTAAACCCACCACTTGAATCAACACACAGAGTGCTCACTTGGGTCCAGCAGGAAGTGCAGACAGAAACACTGAGTTTGTTTTGAGCCACAGCACAGGCACGTTCCTACTGTGTTATTATAGACAGTAAATATTCCAGATTAAATGCTTAATTTAGTCATGCATGATTCAACTGTTCTGTGACCATGATTTAATCTAAGCTATCCTGTGTAAAATGGGAGTGAATTACAGCCACGTATTTCTCCAATCTGAGCCAAACGCCGCTCCGTAAACAGCCTGTTTAACGTGAATAACTCACCGCGCGCGCTATTTCACCATCCAGGTACGGACAGGCCGTTATGAGATGCAACACTGGAGATCACCGAACGCATATTCTCTCCCAGAAAAATCGCACTGAAAAGCGCATTGTTAACAAATCTTTCTCACCGTGAGCGTGTGTGTCTGAAGAGGCTCCGGCACGCGGACGTGTGAAGACAAACGGCAAAGCAGCTCGTGCATCCGCCGCCGCGCAAATGTGACCAAACAGCATCAGCACCAGCACCAGCAGCAGCTCCGGAGGAGGAGGAAGAACGGGGGCGCGCTGCGCGTGCTTGCTATCCACCGCTCCGCTCAAGTGCGCGCTGCCGGAGGTGCGCGCGCGCGTGCATAACTTCCTAGACATATTCATCCTAGCTCTGCGTTTCACTATTGATTTTAAATCGTCCTTGTTCACTTCGCCTATCCAGTTTCCAATTTTGATCGTGTCATTATTTATTATTATTATTATTATTATTATTATTAGTTAGTAGTAACTGCTTGAACTTTTGCACCAGAAAACAAGAAAACCAGGATATTATTGAGCTGAAGACTTGGAAATCAGTGGTAACACTTTTTAAGGAACACACATTATGGATTAATTAAGGTCTTGTTATTTGTTTAATAAAGCTCAAATTAGACTGTACTAATTTACTCTGACAACGTACTATAAACACTTAAGTAAATTCTTATATAAACAATTGATCATGAAACATCTTATCTTAATATCTTAAATTCAACTCTTACTAGTCTTAATTAGGTTCTAAATCAGGGGTCGGGAACCTATGGCTCGCGAGCCTGGTGTGGCTCTTTTGATGGCTGCATCTGGCTCGCAGACAAATCTTTAATAAAAAAAAATAATAACGTTAAAAATATAAAACATTCTCATGTATTTCAATCCATTCATTTCCTACCGCTCATGTTCATGGTTGCAGGTGGCTGGAGCCAATCACAGCTGTCCTCCGGGACAACACCAATTTTTTATTGGATAATGCGTAACGTATACGGGTCGTTGTGAGGTCAGGAAGTAAACTTCCCTCCTCTTAATCAAGTAGTCAGCTAGCTAATTGCAGAAACCCTTTTATCGAAGAAGATGGCTAAAAGAAAAAAAGATGCGGAGTATCGTACTTTTCAGCAGGAATGGACAGAGGAATTCGCCTTTGTGGAGAGAGCAGGTTCTGCAGTGTGTCTAATATGCAATGATAAAATTGCATCGATGAAACGGTCAAATATAAAGCGGCACGTCGACACACGCCATACTACATAGCGGGCTTCACATCTAATCTCCTGCAGTCATTCAAAGCGCGCTTTGGAGAATTTCGTGAGCGCACTCGTCTTTTTAAGTTCATCACCCATCCACACGAGTGTGCAGTGGACAGCGCCGACCTGAGTTACATCCCCGGTGTCTCCGTCAAGAGATTTTGAGCTACAAGCTGCTGACCTGAAGGCCTCAGACACGTGGGTGAATAAGTTCAAGTCACTGAATGAAGATTTGGAAAGACTTGCACGACAGCAAGCAGAGTTGGCGAGCAAACACAACTGGGGAGAAATGAAAAAACTTCAACCCGCGGACCAGCTGATTGTCAAAACTTGGAACGCGCTTCCCGTCACATACCACACACTGCAGCGTGTGAGTATTGCTGTACTGACAATGTTTGGCTCTATGTATGCATGTGAGCAGTCTTTCTCACATCTAAAGAACATTAAGACCAACCTACGATCACGTTTAACGGATGGAAGTCTCAACGCCTGCATGAAGCTTAACCTCACCACGTATCAACCAGACTACAAAGCCATCAGCAAAACCATGCAGCACCGGAAGTCGCATTAATGGTAAGAAGTACTTTATTCATCATTGGTTAGCAACAGCATAACAACGTTATTTAAAAGAATTCAGAGACTTATTGTACTTTAAAAGTGTTGGTCTTACATAAAATGCACACATTTACTTGTATTTAGTTTTAAAAATATTGTATGGCTCTCACGGAATTACATTTTAAAATATGTGGCGTTCATGGCTCTCTCAGCCAAAAAGGTTCCCGACCCCTGTTCTAAATGGTGTTAAGGGATGTTTATGAGCTCTCTTTGTACAAGAGGGAACGCTTCAGCTGACATGAAGATGGGCTGTGAATTGTGGAAACACTAAATAAATAAATTGCTGTAAGTAAATTAGCATATGTCAATTAAATGAATATTAACATGAACAGTTAGAGAAAGTCCATATTATCTCCCAGTTTTGCAAAAGTTTATGTATAAAACTGCATAATAATCTAAACTAGACGTGTACATTTCCTGAAGAAAATGTGAGTGGTACTTGACATGGCAAAACCAGAACTGGGTGCCAATACTTTCGAGAGCTGCCCATGTAGGGCACCAATACGTTCCAGAGGCGGATAGATAGGGCACCAACACTTTTTAGAGCCGGACGGATGGGGCGCCAGTACCGGCAGAGTCGACCACGTAGGGCGCCAATACGTTTGAGACCTGGACAGATAGGGCACCGATACTTTTGAGACCCAGACAGATCGGGCGCCAATACTGTTTAGAGCCGACCGTGTAGGGCGGCAATACTTTCGCAAGCCGGCCGTGTAGGGTGCCAATACTTTTGAGAGCCGGCCAGATAGGGCACCAATAACCCAAATCCAATAGCCCGAGTCCAAGACCTAATTTAAAAAAAGAATTGTTAAATTTCTCCGAACAAAGCGATGAGGTTTATTCTGTCTTGTCGCTTTGCCTGGAGTTCACGTTTCACGTCTGCGCAGATAATAGAGCTATATATATACATATACATATATATATATATATATATATATATAAAATAAATAACAGGAAGCCCACACCATAAGATGAGCTGGTATGCTTTGGATCTTGAGCAGTTCCTTCCCTTTTCCATACCCTTCTCTTTCCAACATTCTGGTAAAAGTTGATGTTTGTCACATCTGTCCATAGGATTTTGTTCCAGAACTGTACAAGCATTTTTTCATAGATGTTTTTGACAAACTCTAATCTGGTCTTCCTGTTTTTGAGGCAGTGGTTTACATCTTGTGGTAACCCTTCTGTATTTACTCTGGTGATGTCTTCTCTTGATTGTTGACTTTGACACAGATACACCTACCTCCTGGAGGGTGTTCTTGATCTGGTCATCTATTATGATGGGGTTTTCTTCACCAAGGAAGGAATGCTTCTTAATTTACCACACAGTTATTTTCAGTGGTCTTCCACTGGTTTACCCTTTTGGTAATCAACTGCATTCTTTCTTCTTGAAAATGTACCATACAGTTGACTTGACCACATCTAAAGTTTTTGCTATCTTTCTGGTGGATTTGATTAGATATTTCAGCTTAATGATGACTTGCTTCACTGGCAGTGACAGCTCTCTGGAATTCAAATTGAGTGTTAACAGGACCAGTTTCCAAATGCAAATGCCACACTTTGTCAACTCTAGACCTTTTATCTGATTGGGAGTAAAATAAAGTAGGAATAACACACACCTGGCCATAACACATACCTGAAGAGCTGAGCAGCCAACTGTCCAATTACTTTTGACCTTTAAAAAGCAGAGTGCGTTTCATTATTATATATAGTATAGGGTGTGTGATGAAGTCATCATCATTGTATACGTCAGGAGTACAACTTCTATTTGAGGTATGATCTATAGCCAACAATTACACACCTGATGTGGCAGTAACTGGGCTTCAGTAATGGTCTTCATTATACAGTCTTCATTTATACAATTACTGTAATCAAATTGCCCTATTTTATCTGCACTGTTGTTTCAGGTGTGGGAGACACCTTGTGAACTCTGGGGAAGGGGGGGGGGGGGAGTTGTAAAAGAAAAGCCAAGACAAAATATCGGTGTGAATATGCTGCCACCTACTGTCCATATTTCAACATTACATGCCAAATCAGAAAGAAGTGAACCAAGATGTTGTTGAATTGATGGTCGATTAAAATCAGTTGTACATACAGTTTTATAAAAGTACAGAATAAAATGAAATATGCACATGAAATTCACATAATTAACATGTGATTCTGTTCTAATGAACAATTCCACTTTGGCCACACCTCCTGAGTCTGATGCTTGTGCAGTGTGACATCAAACTGTGTGCTGAGGAAGAACGTAATTCCAGCTTCAAGATGGACACAACAATAAGAATGAGACATATGTAGAAACAATATTTACTTACACAATCTCTTTTTTTTTTGGTTAATACAAATTTATTTACCATCCACACAGCCAATTAGCATCGCTGAAATAGAACAATAACCTGCCTGAACCCTGTTTTTCACATATCAGGTAGTCCTGTACAATGTTGTGTAGTAATAATAATAATAATAATAATAATAATAATAATAGCTGGTTTATCTCTCAACTTAAAACAATGAAAATGTGTCAAAAAAGCTTTAATGCTAGACACACTTTTCTTAAGACCCAACATAATGTAGCTATTTGGTTTCTCCACTGTTGTATACAAAGGTGTCAAAAGGTGAAACTTTTACACACAAAGCCAAAACGTGGTACAATAGAGATGTGAGCATTTATAAAGTTGTAGAGGTTAAAAAGAACATAAATCTTGTCAAAAACACTTGTCTGGGAAAGCCAAAAAGTCTTATCAGGGTTTAGTAACTCTTTCCTAGTGCAAAGTGTGATGAACGAGCCAGTGTCAGTAGAGAATTCAATGAAAGGTCATAACATTTCTGTCACTAGTTAAACCATGTCATTAAAATACAAAGTATTTTAAAATAAGATTGAATCTGTTAAGAAAGAAAATGATGAGTGTCCAAATGTAAAAATTCATCAGGTCATCTCCTGTTTCCTTTCATCTGGCCTGTTCTGAGGGACTATATGATCAAGCTTTTGGGTTGACACCACAGCATGAAACATTAATACTAGATTATTTTATGCTAGCTGGCTATCTATCACTAGCTGTGAAGAAAAAATGCAAATGCAACTAGCAAACTTCATCAAAAATGAAAACATTCTCTCACGTTAGCCTGTTAGCTTGTTAGCTTGCTAGCTAAAATTAACAATGTAGATTATGAACATTTGATGGGACACCAGTTCCACCAGTGCAGAACACAGAACACAGCACACACACACACACACACACACACACACACACACACATCCAATTTTCTCATCCTCTACTCTGTAAATTAAAGATTAAGTGATCTATCATCAAATGTCTGAGTTCACTGACATGAGCATGCTGCATTGAAATTTGACTGATGAAAACTCAGTCTCTCTCTCTCTCTCTCTCTCTCTCTCTCTGTGTATGTGTGTGTCAGTCTCTCAGTCTCTCTCTCTCTATCTCTCTCTCTGTCAGTCTCTCTCTCTCCCAATCTCTCAGTCTCTCTCTCACTCTCTCTCTCTCTGTGTCAGTCTCTCTCCCTCTCTCTCTCTCTCTCTCTCTCTCTCTCTCTGTGTCAGTCTCTCAGTCTCTCTCTCTGTCAGTCTCTCTCTCTCTCTCTCTCTCTCTCTCTCTCTCTCTCTCACCCCCACCTAGGGGCAATTTGGAATGAAATTTTATGAATGAGATTTTTCATTAAGTCATCCCTTTAACTGCTGTTCCACATAGTAAATATCATCTGTAATGCAAACCCTGTACTGTAATGAAATAAGAAATAATTCAATACAGAACATATATTCATTCCCGCTGGGCCGATTCTGTCCAGACTGAAGTATATCTTCACAACAGTCATGGATTCTGGGGCTAAATGCCGAAAAAGCACCTATTTGCATTCATTAGCATTCATAGCATAATATAGTTCTGCGACAGGAACTGAATATTCAGAGCCACTGTGATGTTTAACAGTGAGTTTCACTGAAAGGAAAGGTTTGTATGATAATGCCACACCTCAGCTTACAGTCTGCACTGTAAATTTTATTGTTTTATTGCTTTTGTGTTGTCATCTTTTTCAATTAATTTCATGGGTGTTAAATCTCATATCCTTCAGGGACAGTAGCTATTAGAAAAGGCCAGCCATTATCTTTCATATTTTCTGAATTTGCTAGTTGTTTAAAATAGAAATATATACACACGTGATGCAAGAATGGTAGTTTCTGCCATAAAGCCAGTATTTACAATTTTATATTGCCATGTTCCCTTTCAAAGGGAACTTCGACGTTGCGTTTAGCATAACACTATGGAAAGCGCCTCTCGCGCGTGACTGGTATCTGAAGCTTGTGTAAAATCATGCCTATTTATAGGCCTGCCATGATCAGGTGACGTGGCAATTAAGTGCGTCGCGTGATATAAATATGGCACCTGTGAACTGCGCCATCAGCCTTTATTATCTTCAGCGAAAGACTGCATGTCAGTTGTTTCTGTAAAGACACAAAAAGACGCTTCATTTCCTCACTATCTTTTCTCAAAATCTCAGAATGTTTCTATCCCTTTAAAAAAAGAGAAGAAAAAAAGGAATGAGAGAGAAAAAAAATATGAGTGAGAGAATTCAGGAAGTGTGTTACGGCTTGCTCAAGTTTCATCACGGGGAATAGTGCACACTTTCTGGGTGAAGTGTCTAGGGATGTAGCATGCGATGGCAGCCTCGAAAGGCTACGCATGGTAATGCCTACATTAAGCAGCTCGGCTCGCGACTCGCACTCTTCTCGGAAGCCGAAGCGAGTTGGGTTTCAGATCCTTGCGGATCTGGGCCGGCCGCTGCCGAGGCAGCTGGCCGTCTCAGGTTAGGGTGATCTTTTATGGATCCGGAAGAGGAGCGGGAGACGAGCGCTGCACTATCTCTTGCTCTGTCTTCCGGGTTTGGCTCTCCGCTAGATTTTGGAGCTCACGTCGCGACTCCTCCTTCCGCTATGGAAAGCCACAAAGGGGGGGGTGACACGCACAAAAATAATAGTAATAATTCCTCTCTGACTCCGAGGAGCCAGAAGGATGTGCTAAAAACTGAGAGCAGCATATAAAGAGCTGCTTGAAGTGATTACTAAGGCTGGATGAGCCTTTTTCTCCCCAGTGAAATTAAATCCCTCACACTGCAGAAACTCCCCTTTCTTCCAGAAGTGCATGGCAAAATATCAGGCTTCTGGGGGAAAACCATGCATAAGCCATATTTATAACCCCACAATGTTGGATTATTCGGCCATTGTGGGGAATAAATGGTATGGCTATTTAGCTATGCTGAAGGTGGAGGAGGCGCTTGTGAGCTACCTCTCTCCATCGACGGCAGGTAATTAAGGGGACCGGCTTTGCCATCCAAGCCACTGTGTAAGGCAACCGTGGCATTGGTGGGCAAGGCCTGTGCGGTAGTAGTCTTGCTTGTGGGTCACTGCAGACAATGACAGTGTTGCAGACCTGCGGAGTGAGCTCGACATATGGCAGCATTCAGCCAGTTCCTTCCCTGTTGTCTCGAGTTCAGCCGGGCATCCACGAGTGGAGCCCGGGCCAGCACTAGTGTGAGGGAGACCCAGAAGGTGAGTATGGCAACCCCTGCAGACAGCCAGGGGAACCTGCTACTAGGCCTGATCTGAGAATGGTCATAAAGGCCAAGCAGGCAAAGAAGAGCGGTCCTGAGGGGCAGTGGAGGGACGTATCAGGGGACATGAGGCTGTTAGGGCAGGTAGCCTCCAGTGCTACTGTAGGGCCTCCCCTAGCCAAGGCGGTCCCAAGTTTTCAGTGTTGTCTGGTCAGCGAGCTGTCACAGGGCAACGAAAATCTGATGCTTTCCCTCCAATAGAATGTGGAATAGTTAACGTCACTAAAAGACCATCTGGCAGCGTGGAAACTACTGCCAAATGTGTCTCCATGGGTTCTGTCTACCGTAGAAAAGGGTTACCGGGTCCAGTTTATAGCTCAACCCCCCCCCCCCCCCCCCCCCCAGGGTTCAGAGGTGTGCTCACCACAGTAATCAGCACAGACCAGAGCCCGACGTTGGTGCAGGAAGTAAGAGCCTTCATGGACAAAGGGGCCATAGAACATGTACCCTGTTCCCTGAGGGAGGGAGGTTTTTACAGCCGTTATTTCCTGGTCCACAAAAAATAGGAGTATGTGGCCAATTTTAGATCTGCATCATCTGAACCGTACTCTTTGGACATACAGGTTTAAGATGCTGATGTCCAAACTTATCATTCCACAGACTCAGTTTGAGGACTGGTTTGTGACGATAGATCTAAAAGGTGCACACTTCCATATAGAAATATCGCTAGCTTTATCCCCTCGCACCTTCACAAAGTGCATGGATGTCACTCTGGCTCCATTGTGATTCCAGAGCATCCATGTACTAAACTACCTGGACGACTAGTTAATTCTAGCATGATCCAGGGAACTGGTGATTCAACATCGAGATGCTGTTCTCACCCACATGAATAAGTATGCTTTCCCCAGTGCAGTGGACAACTTTTCTAGGGGTTATAAGGATTTTATTACGATGAGGGCGTTTCTATACCCAACATGCATATGGTCAATGCTATCGACATGGAGCAAGATAAAGCTGGATCTTGGGAGACTATTGGAGCTCATGGGTGTTCAGTGGTGGCTGAGAAGTGTTGTGGATAAAAATGTCATAAAATAAACATGAGGGAGACCTAGTATCCAGTAAAGGGGAGAAGAAGAAAAGACGGGCACCAAGACACACAGAAGCGGTATTAGGCAGATATTGACAAATTGGATTTACACTTTAAAGATCTTTAAGAGTACTACACTATGGTTTATTAGTCGAAGAGTCAAAAAGAAGTATAAGAGCTGAGGAGTGCTAACACACACACACACTCGCACAGTCAAGGGCGGGCATGTAGACATAACACACACACACACACACACATAACATTATAACTTTATAAGAATAATAAAAAGGAGTATTGAGATATTATAAGGTCAAATATCTTATAATAATAGAAAACTCTTTATAAAATACAGAATAGTAGGATATGTAGGACAGTAGAAGGGTAATATAATGATAGTATGAAGTTGGAAGTACAGTACCGTTTTTCAAGCAGTATAACTATATATAAAATAGAGATATAGAGTAAATATGAAAATAAATTATAAACTAAAATACAGAAAAATGTAACTTTACTCATAATTCAGATGGTGAAGATTCTTGTCTCACAAGGAAGGCCTTAATTTTAAGAGAAAACCATGAGGAGCCATTTATAAGTGTAGCTGAGTCAAGCTGCCCCCCCCCCCCCCCCCCCCCGCAAGATAATAGTAAGACCAAGGTCACTCTAGATTGTTTTGTCTCTCCACTTTTGAAGCTAATGGTAATGTGAAAACCCCTGGTTTTGATTCTATTTGTAAGTTGAAAAGCCCTGTTTTTTGAGCTAATGGTAAGTTGAAAAGCCCTGTTTTTTGAGCTAATGGTAAGTTGAATAGCTCTTTTTTTTAACCCTATTGGTATTGATATCATAGTCTTCTTGAAACGTATTGGTTATTTACTATGTAAGTACAGTATAAATACTGGAGCTTAAGCTCAGGGTATCAGATCACTTCTGAGAATTCTCATCACTGTGGATCTCGTGTGGTGGAACGGAACCAATAAATCTGGACCCTTGCTTCTTCTCACTCACGGCTGGTGTCTTTTTTCTATCTCCAACTGGGCTCAGAGGTAGATGTGAGTATTGGCTTCTATGTTGAATTTTAAGTGTTTTTGGGTAATAGGCTAAATTTGAGCCAGCAGAAGTTGGGGGCTTCTTCCAAGGACGAAACCTCTGAGAGTAATCAGTGTCATGTGGCGATTCCTATGTGCTCTGAGAATTTGAAGTGTCCCCGGTTTCTAGCCTTTGGGTTACACTCTAGGGGTTACAGACAACACACCAGTGGTCTCATATATTGACCACCAGGGAGGATTATGTCCGTGCCCCCTGTTCAGGCAGGTGCAACTAATTCTTCTCTGGGCAGAAGGAAAGTTTGTCATTGAGTGCAATGTACATTCTGGGAATATGGGGTCAGACATCCTGTTGTGGCAGGGGCTGAGGCCCAGGAATTGGTGGCTCCATCCACAAGTGGTAGAGTCCATATGGTGAGGTTTGACCAAGCGGGACTGCATGCGTTCGCCTCCAAGGAGACAACACACGGCCCACTGTGGTTCACCCTCACTCCTCCCGCACAATTAGGGCTGAACGCCATGGTGCACATGTGACCGAGGTCACATCTGTATGCTTTTCACGCTCCCATAGACGCTCCCATGTTAGCTAACCCTAACTCAGACGCTCCCATGTTATGCTAAACGCAACGTCGAAGTTCCCTTTAAAAGGGAATCAGATTTAGAGCCCTGTAGGCTTTCTTACATGTGAGACAATGAGATTATGTGCCCTCTACGTGCTAGGTTAATTTTTTTTTAAATTTAGCTTCTGTCCCCCAGACAGCCAGTGTCCACCCCTGTATGATGGCGTTTGTCTCAGTTCACCTATTCCAATTACCTCCTGCCACACTCTCAAAACAGATGTGCTAAAAAATAATGTGTTAAAAATTAACACACCTGCGTGTCTAGTTGCTTTCAACACAATTAAACAGTTCCACACAAAGATGTGTTAAAAATTACACAAATTACACAGATCTGTTGTTTATACTTTTTCCCCCATACAATTATCCTAAAACGCAATTTGTTTGTATGCTAAAATTCTACTAAGATGCTCACAAAATAAACAAACAGTAGCATGAAATTCTGGTGATATTTATTAAAATCATGAAAACATTTGTCAGATTTAAGAATTGGAGTTGATGCTTTTTACATATCTCCCTGTCATCTGGGAAGACAAGAGTCCCGCTCCCTTCCATCTGAAAATCTGTAAAAGATCAAAAAGAGTGTTGGTTAGTTGTTAGCCACAAAATGTGGACAAATGCCTTTGGGCTTTAACTGAGAAATTGTGTTACAGAATCCCAAATTGTGTAATTATGGAAATGTGACCTTCACTCTCCTAATGAACAAAATGGTGCTGTAGACTCACGAGGAACATCTAGCTAACTTGTGAATATTTATTTTCCAGCCTTTAGCACCTCACCGCCAAACTGTTGCACAACCTAATTCATTTAACCCTAATTCATTACAGAGATAGTGGAAAACATTACAACCTACTATAACCCCAATTGTCTCTTTTTGTCACATTAACCTTGTGAAGAACTTTTGACCTCAACGTTACTGAGCTAGCTAAGTTCCATTAGCCACTGACTGTCTGCACCTGTTACCCAGCATTAACATTCACTGAATACATGAAGAAACATGACTCTAATCCATCCTCCTAATGCTAATTAAAAAAGCTTGCCTTGTCAAAAACACTTGCTAAATGTAGTTAACACTAACCCACTCTGTATTGCATCATGGTGAACAGCTGTAATGCTATGTTATCGTTAACTTTCAAAAAGGTAATGGGAATGTCTAACATTACCGCAAGCTGTATGCTAAAGTAATGTTATTAACTCAGCTGAGCGTCTAAGTTAGTGCCAGCATCCAGCTAGCTAACCCTAACTCAGAGCATGGGATTAGATGCAGACGCAGAGAATTATATAATAACCTCAGTCCATATTTCACAGCCAACATAAACACATTACACTAGCAGTGTAACACCATCACTCAGGAAGCAGTACATGATATTCACTGTTGACGCTGTAGCGATAGGTAAAGTTAATTGTCATTGAGTTACTGTTTTCCAATGAATACATTATTAAGATCTCCCTGCCTGAATATCACAAACTTGGCCAGGCATTTTCAGCAGCATTAACGCTAAATAGTGATGAACACTAACTTCCCCGTGTCATTTGGTTTCCTCAACTCAGGACTCCAAGTTCACAATCACAAGGTCAAAGCAACAAACTTTCACTTTCAGGCGAGTTCAGAGTTGAATGAGTACGTCAGCAGTGCAGTTCGCAGCCTGATTGGATAATAATTTAACACGTGTTGTGTTGGTCACTCGTGTGAAATATTTTTATATTTATATTTTTAATACATTTATTGAATAACACAACATGGGTTTAAAATTGTAATAACACAAAACGTGTGTAGGATATTAACACATCCTTTCCCAAGTGTGCATAATAATAATAATAATGTCAGGCTGTCATGATTTAGAGGCAAAGACAGATGCAAGTGCAGATAGAGATTAATAAGAATGAAAACAAACACAAAATGAGCTATGAACACGTGGTAAAAACACTAAGGCAAACAAAGACCACGAAACAAAGACCACAAAACGATGGCAGAGAAAAACAAATGCAAGACAACCAGTGTAGTGCAAACTGTGGCTATAAATACCCATAAGTGCTCGTTAACAAGAATGTGGTCATGTGACATGATGGTGTGGTTCAGTGGCTACTGGGAACTGTAGTCCGGATATCCATGACACAGGTATAATAATAAAAATGTAAAGTTTCTTTTAATGTTATTACACAAGGTCAAGCAGCATGTACTTCATTACTATATTTGCAAGCAATGGATTGCAGCCCAGTTTCAGAACGATTTCCCCTTCTTCCCAAAAAAAATCTATTTCAAAGAGTGTTTTCAGGGCATATCAATAATTTAAGGTTTTTATTTTGTTACTGAGCTGCATGTGAGTAATCCAACCACTCTCTTTCATATAAAATAAAAAGAATGAATTTCTTTGAAATGTTTTAAGAAATCAGAAATGATTGGTAGAGCTGTGACTATAGATCAGAGATGGTTGGTGAGAGTTGAGATTATAGATCAGAGATGATTGGTGAGAGCTGAGACTATAGATCAGAGATGATTGTTTAGAGTTGAGACTATAGATCAGAGATGATTGGTGAGAGCTGAGACTATAGATCAGAGATGATTGTTTAGAGTTGAGACTATAGATCAGAGATGATTGGTGAGAGCTGAGACTATAGATCAGAGATGATTGGTGAGAGCTGAGACTATAGATCAGAGATGATTGGTTAGAGTTGAGACTATAGATCAGAGATGATTGGTGAGAGCTGAGACTATAGATCAGAGATGATTGGTTAGAGCTGAGACTATAGATCAGAGATGATTGGTTAGAGTTGAGACTATAGATCAGAGATGATTGGTTTGAACTGAGACTATAGATCAGAGATGATTGGTGAGAGCTGAGACTATAGATCAGAGATGATTGGTTAGAGCTGAGACTATAGACCAGGGATGACTGGTTAGAGACACAGTTGACCAGAGGAGATTTGTTGAAGCTATGCTCCTCCATCAGAGATGATTGATCGCAACTGAGGTCATCCACCAGAGATAATTAGATGGTTAGAGCTGAGGTTGTACATCAGACATGATTAGTTAGAGTTGAAGCTATGGATCAGATATGACTGGTTACACCTGAGGCTCTGCCAAGGCTAGAAGCAGATACTTCAGATCAAAATGAACAATGTTCTAAAAAATCAAAATGCCTCAAAGCAACCAGAATCTGCAACCAGAAAATTAACATTGTCTAAGTTCACGTTTTAAGGCTTACATTAACTGGCAGTCACATTAACAACATGAAAAGAATATTTTATAATGCATACTCAAAACATTTCTTAGCTAAATCAAGTTAAAACACTCAGGGTTTTCTGGCCAAATCAGAGCTGCTAATTAGAGGTGTCACATCCATAGCTAATAGATGAATTCAAGATTGGTTATGATTGGTTAGAGATTATATATCAGAGATGATTGATGATTGATTAGTTGAAGGTTTCCATGGTAATTTGACTGTGGGACATTCCCTCTGTACAGCAGATGGCAGCAGTGTTGTTTTGTTGGATGTCGCATCTTACTGCTCTGTACATACTGTGTCATAATCCCTCTTCCTTACACACAAAATATGCATCATTACAAATGTGTCAACATTGTCAACACACTGCGGATGTGTTCAGATCTACAACCAATACATTATGTATGCCACAGTGCATTATAATGTGCAGGGCAGTGTGTTGCATAGGTTTATGAAAATTTTATATTTAGCCTGAAGCTATTATGGATGATAATTAGACTTTTTAACTTGGATTCAATTTTGCAGATGTCAATAAAAGACTAACATTCGCAACAACAAGTGACAAAGTGGCAAGCCTCATCTTTTTATGGGACACACAGCCATGAATCTGGTAACACCAACAAAACAACAGCTGACTAGAGACTTTTTTTCAGTTTTGGGTGAATTATTTATGACACACTAAAGCAGCAAATACATAGTAATAGCTCTGGTAAAGTCCTCCTCTGTCCTATGACAGCGGTTGTCTGATGTCCCTCCTGCTCCTAACTGCATTTTGCTCCTATTCAGCATCTGTATTCATTTCATGTTTGTTTTTTTTAAAAACAGTATTAAATTAGGTTTTAACTTCAAATCTAGTTACCACAGAGAAATGTATACATTAAACAGTAATCCATATACAGCTAAGATTTCTTAGGAGAACGTCATTGGTGACATTTTTTGGTTATTGGGGATCGTAATCTTCATCCAGGTTTCTGTAGATCTGCTTTGTGCCGATGTCTATATTTAAAAGTGCTATAAAAATAAAATTGTGACTGCAGCAAACGTTTTGACACCTTATTATTATAAGGTTCTCTCTCCACTTCACTCTCTCATTTTCTCCCCAGAAAATAGGAAAAAAAACCAACCCCAGATTAAAACAAGGATGCTGACACCTGTTTCCTTAAGTGTGTGAAACTGTGAACCTTTTAAACATACAGCAGAGCGTAATGGCTATGCGTTGCAGTGTCCTGTTGTCCCTCTGTGCCATGTTCTCATTGAACTCAATGACAAGGGCTGCATTTGAACAGAGGTGTTCCCCTTACAATTAGAGTGCATGAATAAAAAACAAAAACCCTATGCAGGTCAGGTATGCACTGCTAGCATTGGTTTGCTAACCGCAGTATGATTGAGATGCAGGTTGAACCATACACTGCATCATGGCTTGCATTATTATTCAGAAAGTGGCATACCTAAACGAGCAATTAGCCCACAGAGAGAGATCTGCGGTGTGTGTACTAAATGGCATTACTGAGAACCTGTAATCAGCAAAAGGGGGAGAGAGAGAGAGAGAGAGAAGGATGTGTGTGTATGTGCAGTTTAGTGTGTAGTCTCTGGTGTTTGTGTGGTATAGTCTCTATTGTTCTGATTCACATCAGCCCGCATAGCGAGGCGAATCATTCTCTTTTCAGCTTTGAATAACATATAATACAAAAAAGATTACAAAGGGACACAAAAACTATGAACAATAGAGAAGGAAGAAAATGAGGATATTCTCTCAGTAAAAGGCACCATTTTGCAAAGAAGCGCCTTTAGAGTAATATTTTTCTCTAAGCAAATCCAAAAGGCAGATTGAATCTAGAAATTATCCGGATGATGGATGAATATGACTTAGTGGGTCAGAGTTGTATGAGCTATATATTATTTCTAAATACACAATCACATATGACACATTATAATGTCTGAAAGAAATCAGAAATGCAGCTGTAACACAAGAGAAAGTTTGATTAAAGTTGTGATGTCCAATGTTTGTTCTCTCCACTACGTCTACATTGAAATTCTAACTATGAAGCTCTTACTCTGGTTGCTTTGCATGCTTTTAGGAGCTAACAGTGAAACCTGACTATTATCCCTGATTTGAGATTATTGATTTTTTTCTCCTATTAAACACCATTATACAACAGTTCGTTCTGGTCCACTAATTAGATTGGACAAGAAGTGTTCCAGGTGTGCTTATTTTTAATATAACCACACTGTGGCTTTTCAGTGTTCATTTCACTATATTTTTGCCACATAGAGTAAAATTCCAAATCTAACAATAGTTTGTTAAGCCCAGTTCACACTGCACAGACAGACGCTGACCAATGCCAGTAGACAGGTTTGCCGGGTTTTGTCAGATCAGTGTGTTAAAACCTTTCGCCATCTGTTGTTGTTTGTTTTTTATTTGTTTGTCGGGTTGTTTAATGTCTGAGCAGTGTGCTATGATTTTCCAACAAACTCTGATGTGTAATCTATGTGTAAACTACATACAAATGAAAGCCTGTGCTTAGGTCCTAGATGCACATACTTCTAAATAGATTGGTTATGTGCATTTTCTTTTCTTGCACGTGAGGGCTAATTGCTTAAAAAGTTGGATTAATATAAAATATAATAATATATATATCTATAAATTAAGTTATGTGTAATACAGTGGAATGACACAGGAAAAAAGTACTGAACACACTAAGAAAAAGCAGTTCTAAAAGGCAAGGTAAAGCAAGGAACCAGCTTAAATTCGTAAGTAATTATACCTCCTATCTGTGCAGATTAATATCAGCTGGGTTAGTAAATTGATGGTCTATAAAAAGGCTTTTCGTTACCAAGGTGTCACACAAGAAACATCTCATGATGGGTAAAAGCAAAGAGCTCTCCCAAGACCTTCACAATCTTATTGTTGCAAAACATATTGATGGAATCGGATACAGATGTATTAAAAAATTCTGAATCCTCCAGTAAGCACCATTGGGGCCGTTATCTGCAAGTGGAAGCAGCATCACTCCGTCATCAACCGGCCACACACAGGAGCTCCTCACAAGATTTCTGACCAGAGAGTCAAAAGAATAGTCAGAAGAGTAGCCCAAGAGCCAAGGACCACTCAGAAAGAGCTCCAGAAACACTTGGAGGCAGCAGATGCCATTGTCACAGAGAAAACAATAGGCAATGCACTCCACTGCCATGGCCTCTATGCACGCTAACCCCGCAAGGCTCCATTACTAAAGAAAAGGCATGTTGAAGCTCTTTTGTGAAAAATGGATGACAAGTATCAAGTTAAGCAGCTACCACATGACCTAATAAATACACTTCAGGGAGAAAACTTTTCATTTTAAATAACAATAGCAAGGTCTGTGTTATGCCATAAAGAAAGCGATATACAGTCCCCGCTGAAACGATTGGAATGGTAAGGCCAATTCATTTGTTTTTGCTGTAGTCTGAAGACAGCAAAAAAGAAGACCTAGAAGACTGAGTTTGAGTTCAAAACATGAATATGAGAAGAGAGTTTAGAATTTGGGCTTTACTTCCTGGTATTCATATGTAGATGTGTTAAACAACATAGAACATAGCACATTTTGTATCAGACCACCCAATTGGTAGGCAAGCAAAAATATTGGAACATGAGACTGACAGGTGTTTCTTGTTACCCAGGTGTGTCCTGTTAGATTGATTGTTTAAAAAAAAAAAAAAGCTCTGAACATCTACTCCTGGTTGTATCCTTCAGTTTCACCTGTGATGACTGCATTTGTTGTTAAAAAGGATAAGCCAACATGAAGATCAGAGATGAAGGCTTGCTTCTGGAAAAGGCTCACTAATCTTTATTGCTGACGTAACTCATGATGGTAGCAGCAGAGTGAATATAGAAGTTTACAGGAATATTTTGTCTGCGAATTTACAGAGAAATGCATCCAAATTAATCGGGAGGAAATTCATCATGCAGCAAGACAATGATCCAATACAGACTGCCAACTCAACAAAGGACTTTATTAGGGGAGAAAAGTAGAAGGTTTTAGACTGGCCAAGTCAATAATCAGACCTTAACCCAAATGAGCAGCATTTCACCTCCTGAAGAGAAGACTGAAGGGAGAAACCCCCCAAAACAAAAAACAACTGAAAGAAGCTGCAGTAAAAGCCTCGAAAAGCAATACAAAAGAATGGTAAATGGTCTGCACTTATATAGTGCTTTTATCCAAAGCGCTTTGCACTGTCTCTCATTCACCCATTCACACACACACACGGTAGCAGAGCCACCATGCTAACTTGACATCGGGAGCAATTTGGGGTTCAGTGTCTTGCCCAAGGACACTTCGGCATGTGGAGTCACGTGGGCCGGGAATCGAACCTCCAACCCTACGATTAGTGCACAATCCGCTCTACCACCTGAGCCACAGCTGCCCAAAACCAGCATTTGGTGCTGGGGGGCGGGGGCAGGGGCAGGGGGAGGGGGCAGTGGTGGGATAGCAGTTAAGGCTCTGGGTTACTTATCGGAAGGTCGGGGGTTCAAGCCCCAGCACTGCCAAGCTGCCACTGTTGGACCCTTGAGCAAGGCCCTTAACCCTCTCTGCTCCAGGGGCAGGCACTGTATCATGGCTGACCCTGCACTCTGACCCCAACTTCCTAACGTGCTGGGGTACGCAAAGAAAAGAATTTCACTGTGCTGTAATGTATATGTGATCAATAAAGATTCATTATCTCATTATCTTATCATTATCAATGAGTCAAAGAAATGATGCAGTTATTGCAAGCAAGTATACAACCAAATGTTAAGTGCTATTTACTTTAACGTACTTCAAATCTTATCTGTTCCTATACTTTTGCTCACCTAAAAATTGGATGGTCTGAAACAAAAGTTCTATGTTGTTTAACACATCTAGATGTAAATACCAGAAAATAAAAGCTGAAGTCCTAAACTCTCATCTCTGATCTCAAACCCAAATGTCACAAACAAATGAAATGGTCTTGCCGTTCCAGTAGTTTTGGAGGGGACTGTAGAAAATAGAATTAAATTTTTTTAGAAAACCAGTGTAAAAATGTAAATTATATAAAGTATATAAAAAACTATATTGATTTAAAAAAAAAAAACTACAACAACAAAGACTAAACAATCACCTATTGTCATGAAAAAGATCTTTAAAAATCATTAATGCAAGTAAAGGTCAGGGGTACACTTACTTCTGGGCAGTATGAGTCACTGGAGTGATGTCTTCAGTAGTGTGGGCCTGTAATATATGCATCTATGCTTCCAAGACAACAGGAATACACAAACACCTAAAACTGGGTTTCACTATCCACTGCAGCTCAGACAAAAAAAGAGTTTTCTCTTGAGTCATGGCATTTAGCTTTCCTTCCCCGTGCTATTTTCTGGAGATTTGACCTCTTTCGCTCTTAGCCTGCTCATTAGGAACAGGACCTTTATCACAGTAATTCATGTTCTGAATATAAAGGTGACTCAGAAGGTAATTTGTATTACAAATAAAAGGTTAAAAGTAATTAAACTTTAGAAATGCTGCATTTATTTTGATTTCTTTTGTACAGTATGTGATAATTAATTATAGTTACGCCATGTTAGCTTTCATGTACTGCATGCATAACAAATGGCTTTAAGTATTAAGGAAACAGCCGCTCTTGATGACATGCGTACAGTGTGAATGTCATATTACACATATTACACATATTAAACATATTAATGTATAATAACATGTAGCATCTTCAGTGGCATGTTAAGATGGTTGAAACACCACACTGTAACACACTAGTAACATCAACCTATGACACGAGTTGACTTCTCACGAAAATACAGCACCAACCAACAGTTTAGCTCCAGAATCTCTAAACACATCTCAGATATTTCAATATAAGCATATGTAATGTGTTTCAGGCAGGACTTTCTGTTTAAGAATAATTCTAAGCTATTTTGTAAAAATCCAAAATGGCCCCCTTCACAATTTGGTGAAAGTGGACATTCAGTACACTAATGAAATCCCACAATGCATTGCAGTAGGTAGTATCCAAAAAGTATCCAATCCCTATGCCCTAATTCCTTCAAAGGTTTTACCCTCCAGAGTGAGAGGTTCAAAGGGATGAAGGGTGTAGGGGACCAAAAAAATTGTTCCCTGGAATGCCCTTCTGTGTCATCTTGCCAAGTCAATTAAGGAGGCAGTGTCACAACAGCGCCAGCAGAGGGCGCTGAGGCGACAACGTGTACGAGCGGCTTCAGGGCGCGCACATGCTTGAGATGCGCATGGACAGTACCACTGTGTCAAGTGTTGCCGGCTGTCCGCAATTAAGAGAGTGGTGACTAGTTATTTAAACCCCTCGTGTTGCTGCGCACGTGGCGCAGCATTAACCTGAACTGAATCTCCCCACTCGAATCGGGACTGGACTAAGAGAGACAAAGCTAAAGAGTTGCAGCAAAGCAACACCAAGCCAAGCAAGTTGAGTGTTCATGTCATGCCATAGTTGAGTGTTCATGTCATGCCATAGTTGAGTGTTCATGTCATGCCATAGTTGAGTGTTCATGTCATGCCATAGTTGAGTGTTCATGTCATGCCATAGTCGAGTATTCATGCCATGCCATAGTGGTGCGTTCATGTCATGCCATAGTTGAGTGTTTATGCCATGCCTTAGTTAGGAGTGTTCATGCCATGCCTAAGTTAGATGAGTGTTTCCTACCATAGTTTAAGGAGTGTTTATGACTTAGTTTAAGGAATGTTCATGTCTTAATATAAGGAACGTTCATGTCTTAGTTTAAAGAATGTTCATGTCTTAGTTTAAGGAGGGTTCAGGCCTTAGTTCAATTAGTGTTATCATTCCATTTCCTCTGCTTAAGTATCAAATAAAGGCTTCCCTCCTGCGCTTACTTCCTGTCCAAGTCTCGTTCCGTAACAGGCGGTGTCATTGCAAAATTGTGTACACTGCTTGACAAAAAAAAAAAGCACGCTGAGTGGATGCTGGTGTTTAAGATATATATTTATATAAGCTGCACCCTTTGTGAAACAGCAATTTATTTGTTTTGGTTTGTGCTCACATTTGTAGCACTGTGGCCAATGGATCTGACTTAATTTCTTAATTTTTTACCTTTATAAGCAATTCATTTTGGATACAGTATCTCACAAAAGTGAGTACATCCCTTACATTTTTGTAAATATTTGATTATATCTTTTCATGTAACAACACTGAAGAAATGACACTTTGCTACAATGTAAAGTAGTGAGTGTACAGCTTGTATAACAGTGTAAATTTGCTGTCCCCTCAAAATAACTCAACACACAGCCATTAATCTCTAAACCGCTTACAACAAAAGAGTACACCCCTAAGTGAAAATGTCCCGATTGGGCCCAAAGTGTCAATATTTTGTGTGGCCACCATTATTTTCCAGCACTGCCTTAACCCTCTTGGGCATGGAGTTCACCAGAGCTTCACAGGTTGCCGGAGCTGGTGGATGTTAGAGACCTTGTGCTCCTTCACCTTCCATTTGAGGATGCCCCACAATAGGGTTTACCCTGGAGACATGCTTGGCCAGTCCATCACCTTCACCCTCAGCTTCTTTAGCAAGGCAGTGGTCATTATCATGCTGGAATACTGCCCTGCGGCCCAGTCTCCGAAGGAAGGGGATCATGCTCTGCTTCAGTATGTCACAGTACATATTGGCATTCATGGTTCCCTCAATGAACTGTAGCTCCCCAGTGCGGCAGCACTCATCTTGCCCCAGACCATGACACTCCCACCACCATGCTTGACTGTAGGCAAGACACACTTGTCTTTGTACTCCTCACCTGGTTTCTGCTACACACACTTGGCACCATCTGAACCAAATAAGTTTATTTTGGTCTCATCAGACCACAGGACATGGTTCCAGTAATCCATGTCCTTAGTCTGCTTGTCTTCAGCAAACTGTTTGCGGGCTTTCTTGTGCATCATCTTTAGAAGAGGCTTCCTTCTGGGACGACAGCCATGCAGACCAATTTGATGCAGTGTGCGGTGTACGGTCTGAGCACTGACAGGCTGACCCCCGACCCCTTCAACCTCTGCACCAATGCTGGCAGCACTCATACGTCTATTTCCCAAAGACAAACTCTGGATATGACACTGAGCACGTGCACTCAACTTCTTTGGTCGACCATGGCGAGGCCTGTTCTGAGTGGAACCTGTCCTGTTAAACCGCTGTATGGTTTTGGCCACCGTGCTGCAGCTCAGTGTCAGGGTCTTGGCAATCTTCTTATAGCCTAGGCCATCTTTATGTAGAGCAACAATTCCTTTTTCAGATCCTCAGAGAGTTCTTTGCCATGAGGTGCCATGTTGAACTTCCAGTGACCAGTATGAGGGAGTGTGAGAGCGATGACACCAAATTTAACACACCTGCTCCCCATTCACACCTGAGACCTTGTAACACTAACAAGTCACATGACACTGGGGAGGGAAAATTATTATTATTCATATATTATTAGGGATAGGCCACTTTGAAACTAATAAAGATAAAATTAATTCTTGCTTTAATATTTTCAAACAGATCTGCCTTATTGTTCAATAACGGAAATCCACAAGAATGATATGAGGTGTACATCATTTTATTATTTATTTAAGCTCTTAAATAACGCACTCCCTTCCTGGCTATTCCTCTGCAAAGCAGAAAAAAAGATCAGTTTGTTAATTGGTAGTCAGATAGATAAATTAAAAAGAAAGAGATTCTGGTTGTAAAAAAGTTCATTAAAACTCCAAACATAAAAATGTATAAATGTAGCTTTAATTATTAAAGTATACACGCTTAAAGTTTTTACCGTAAAAATCTACCAGGTTTAATCATATGTATATTTATCATACTCACATTTATAGGTGAAGTTGAACTCCGAACCTGTCACGGCCATTCTTTCCTGCCAAACAAATTAATCCTGCACAAAGAATCATGGGAACAAAGTGTCCATCAGTTGTACCCTTCGAGATCCTTCATTCTGAAGGGCCCTTTGAAGTGGGCAGTTTTGAGCACTTTGGTTTGGAACGACCCTTCAATATGGCTGCCATAATTGTTCTCACGCCGAAGTTCCTTTCGGAGGTGAATTTATCCCGTTTGGAATGCAAAACAAAAACAAACATGACTAACCATAATGCCACAGTGTGTTTAAAGAGGACACGTAAACTATATATTGAATAGGGTTCAGGATGGACCTAATGTCTACTGTAGAAAACACTACATAGATAGCATTAAAGGGTGTGGCTGTCAGGCGATGGCTAATTGTGACGAATGATGCACTTTTGTTTATTACCGGTTACATTTCAAATTTCCACAGAGCTCTTAAAAATGTAATTGTTTTTCCATCTTTTCTGCCTCACTGACAAGATCTAATAATAAACACATTTTGAACTGCCACTTTGAGCTGCTATTTTTTTGCTGAGAGAGCAGATATTCAGTTTTTTCAGTTTTGTTTGTTTAACTCAGTCAACATGTCAAAACCACCCAGTCTGCTTAAGGATACATTTTTCTTGCAGTTTCAACAACAGGAAATGAGTGCAACGGCAAATTCTATATCTGTGTCGAGAGTTATTGGGGAGTTAGACCAAAGAAATCCAAACAGAATGCGTCAAGTAATCTCTCCCAGTTAACTGAGGAAAAATTTTAAGAGTAATTTAGCTAAAAAGTAATTGAAGTACTGTATATTGCACCCAAAGTCTTTTTAAAATGCCAATTCATATTCAACCCTTCATATACTTCCTTCAAAGGGATCTTGTAGAGGAGAATGCAAGTACAGATTTCAGCTTAAATAAGAACCGAACAGTACAGACAGCACAAACTTAAACACCAGAACATGAACTGTGGTTAAAAATGCAAAAGGAAATAGACTAGAGAGCGAAACGTGACAAAAAAAAATGATGACAAAACACAAAAGCTAGACAATAAGTGAGGTGCACGACGTGACTTAAATACTTGTGCAAGCAGTCATGTGATGTGATTCAACGAAGTGCAGTCGCTGATAGGAAACTTGGTCAAGCGCCGATTTTGGTGTAACTCTAATAGTTGTAAAATATTAACAAAAAAGTCTACAATTTTAAAGTGGAACTAGTCCACCTCAAATTTGGGAAGATAAGGTCTAGGGAGCAGAATTATTGCTGCATTCATGCCATGTCGGAATTACCGCAATTACTAGATGACAACCCGGGTGTAAAGTGCATCAGGTAACAATGACATGTTGTTTATTAATAATGTGTTGTTGCAAACATAAACAAACAGATGGTTATGCAACTCTGTGCTAGCTCCATTAAACTGTATTGTATGTCTTTCATCTATTTTCCGATTAATCTTGCATTATTAAGACAATAATAGTCAATTATACTAATTATTACACAGAAATATTATGAGATATTACTGCCGGTTTGAGTGTTTCCGCATGACGTTGCAGCGGTCGGGTGTTACAAGTCGGAGAAAACTCCTAGTTTATGAGTTGTAATTACGAGTTCTACAAGGACGTGAATGCTGTGTACAAGTCGGAATCTTGTAGTTACGGTAATTACAGCATGGCTTGAATGCAGCTTTAACCAAATGGAAATTTTTGATTCTGGTTGATCAAGATGGCCGCCTCCACAACATTACAGTTTCGGCTACACAAACTTTGGGTGGATAAATCAGTACCCTAGGCTCCTGGAACAAGCAGATTTCATGTCCAGGCTTTTAGTTTTTTATTCCTAGATGCCTGGCAGACAAGTAGGTTGAACAAACAGCAAAAGAAAGAAAGAAAAAAAAAATACTCAATTTTTAACCATTGCTAAACAAATGTTTTTATTTGGTCTGCAGCTATGTTTCAACATTCTTTTCACTAAGCTCCGATGCAAAACTGAATAAAAGGCTGAATGAAAGGAAATATTTAGTTTATAAAATGTGTGTCTAAAATGTATGCAGTAGTGATTTCCCTATGGTATAAAGACCTTTACAAATACTCATGTATGGATAGACACACACACACATACACACACACACACACACACACACACACACACTAGAGGTGAGTGAGAATGGGGAGATTATTAGCATTAGCAATAGCATATCTGCCCAGTGGTGTGTGGAGATGATGTCCCCGTAGGATAGACATCCATGTGAAGGACATCCAGGAAAGGACAGGACGAAGGAAGAGAGGAACGGGTGGAAGAGGGACAGCAGAAGAGGTAACTAAATATATTTCTCATGAAAAAACAACCTATTTATTACGGTTTCTGCTTCAGCACCACCTTGTCCTTTCTCCCTTCTCACATGTGTGTAGTTCTTCTAGTTCTGTCATCATCCCTATCTGTATACTTAAATCTGTCCTGTATATCTCTTTGTGTAGCTTGTCATGGTGTAGTCCTGCATAGGATTCTTGTCATGGAGAGTGTCTAAAGTGTTACCCTAAAGAATAACTCAAGCTTAATATTCATATAAACAGCTATTATAACAATCATTTCCTGATACCATTCTTCTGCGTTCATCCATCATTCACTAGAATTGAAGCCCAGCCATGATGTCATACAGTACATGGTTCCAAAGTAAAAGAATATAACCTACACATAACTGCACATAAAACAGGAACATATCAGGGTTGGTTAAAATGATGTGTTAAACAAAATAATAAATAAATAAATAAACAAACAAACAAACAAGACCAATTCCTTATTCTAAATGATTTGCACAGAGTATTCACAAATCTGGCAATACTTTTAATCTTTCAGCCCACTTCTTACAAATGACCTGCAGTCTAAACATTAGGAATGCGTGAGCAAACATACTCTCCTCTTTATTGCAGGGAAGAAAGCTGAAAACATCACTCTAGGAAGATGTACTGATAAGTTTGAGAATGAATGAGAATTGGAATCTCTCAATTGGTCAGTTAGACTTTGCAGGTACTCAGAATTTGTGTTGGTAGAGGACACCGGAGTACCCGGAGGAAACCCCTGAAGCATGGGGAGAATGTGCACACTCCTGCGTAGGCAGGAATCATAACCCCAACCTTGGAGGTACGAGGCAAATGTGCTAACCACTAAGCCACCATATACAGCTAATGCGAAATGTGAATTTAATAATTAAAATTTTATTTGTAGGCTTGATTTAAAGATTAAAATATGTTAAATGATGTAGAACGTGTATCATTACAGTTTACATGAACATGATATGACATAAGTAAAGATAATGTACTTTGCATGGCACTGTAGCAGCTAAACCCATACAATGATAGCTTAGCTGTGCCTCCCCTTGGCTAGCAACACCAAACTAGACTAGTTAGCGAAGTCATATATATTTTATTTAAAAGTTAGATATATTTTATTTTATAGTAAGTTTTATGATAAATCCAACTTTTTCTGATCATGTCATACATTGACACGCACTAAAATACCTAAAAGAACTATGAGTTTCACTTTGTAGTGTATTTTTGTAGGATTGATAGGTTTTGAAAGTAACATGAAAGTAAAGTAATTAGTAATCTGATAACTTTTTACATGCAGTAATCAGTAATGTAATCAAATTACAATTTTAAGGTAGTAATTAGTAATCTGTAGTGGATTACTTTTTTTGAGTAACTTACCCAACACTGCTCAGGATAGATACTGGATGGAATGCCTGACTATCACAGGGCACTATGTACAATTGTTCACACACTCATTCACACACTCTAAAAAACACTGGGTTAATTTTAGCCCAACAGCTGGGTAAATATAGAACAGAACACATTTTGGGCTAAACTAACCCATCAAGTTGGATTGTTAATTTTAACCCAGCAAATGTGTTGTTTTTC
This sequence comes from Ictalurus furcatus, assembly GCF_023375685.1. Lineage (NCBI taxonomy): Eukaryota > Metazoa > Chordata > Actinopteri > Siluriformes > Ictaluridae > Ictalurus > Ictalurus furcatus. The sequence continues at coordinate 4,553,784 of NC_071279.1, forward strand.
AACCCAAAGAATGGTTTCATTTTTACAACAATGCTGGGTTAATTTTTTCATAAATGGGATTTTTACCTTTTGAAAGTATAAAATACACCACATTATAAACAAATATGTCAGCATGGTATCTCCTTTATTTATACACAAGGAGGTGTTGAGAAATGTATTGCTAGAGCTGCTAAAGTGGTGTTTATATACAGACTTTGAAGTACATGATTCAAATAAGTCATATATTTAAGACAACAACATCAGATTTTGATCAAAGGAGAAGTTTAAACATCCAAAAAAACTGAGTAACCAACTTACGATCCAGTGGGCGTTACAAACAAGTAAACCAAAGGTAATGAAGATAGCGGTGCATTTAATTTCATGTAAACTGGACTGATATAACACATTTTTGCTTTTTCTAGTGTACAGTAATGGTTTTATGGATAAATATATTGATACGAATCTTGTTTCTCCAAATAAATCTAACAGTCTGTCTGTGGGAAAACTGCTACCTCCACCTGAGGAGAATTCAAACAGTCCGTACTGAGTTGATTTGACCCAAGGAGCTGGGCTGAGGTGTTGGGGTGGGGGAGGGGTGTGTTGATTCAACTGTCAGTGAAAATGACCCAGTCACTAACCCAGTAGTCATGTTACACAAAACTACCCCAAAACTACGCAAGACTGAGAAAATAACCCAATTAAATGAACCAAAATGCTCAACCCAACGTTTGGGTAGAAAAAATAACCCAGCATTTTTTAAAGTGCACCTGGGGTTAATTAAGCAAAGCCAATCCAACTATCGGCATGTTTTTGAACCGGAGGAAACCGGGGAACCTGGAGAAAATCCATGTCAACATGTGTATCTCCACAAAGAGTCTCCTAAAAGACCTGAGCTCAGAAACAAACTGCTGACAGTATGAGGCAACAACGCTACGCACTGCGCCACCATGTGGCCAATTAACACATCATATACCATGTATATGTACAGTATCTCACAAAAGTGAGTACACACCTCACATTTTTGTAAATATTTGATTATATCTTTTCATGTGTCAACACTGAAGAAATGACACTTTGCTACAATGTAAAGTAGTGAGTGTACAGCTTGTATAACAGTGTAAATTTGCTGTCCCCTCAAAATAACTCAATACACAGCCATTAATGTGTAAACCGCTGGCAACAAAAGTGAGTACACCCCTAAGTGAAAATGTCCAAATTGGGCCCAAAGTGTCAATATTTTGTGTGGCAACCATTATTTTCCAGCACTGCCTTAACCCTCTTGGGCATGGAGTTCACCAGAGCTTCACAGGTTGCCACTGTAGTCCTCTTCCACTCCTCCATGACGACATCACGGAGCTGGTGGATGTTAGAGACCTTGTGCTCCTCCACCTTCCGTTTGAGGATGCCCCACAGATGCTCAATAGGGTTTAGGTCTGGAAACATGCTTGGCCAGTCCATCACCTTCACCCTCGGCTTCTTTAGCAAGGCAAAAGTCGTTATCATGCTGGAATACTGCCCTGCGGCCCAGTTTCCGAAGGGAGGGGATCATGCTCTGCTTCAGTATGTCACAGTACATGTTGGCATTCATGGTTCCCTCAATGAACTGTAGCCCCCCAGTGCCGGCAGCACTCATGCAGCAACAGACCATGACACTCCCACCACCATGCTTGACTGTAGGCAAGACACACTTGTCTTTGTACTTCTCATCTGGTTGCCGCCACACACGCTTGACACCATCTGAACCAAATAAGTTTATCTTGGTCACATCAGACCACAGGACATGGTTCCAGTAATCCATGTCCTTTGTCTGCTTGTCTTCAGCAAACTGTTTGCGGGCTTTCTTGTGCATCATCTTTAGAAGAGGCTTCCTTCTGGGACGAAAGCCATGCAGACCAATTTGATGTAGTGTGTGGCGTATGGTCTGAGCACTGACAGGCTGACCCCCCACCCCTTCAACCGCTGCAGCAATTTCCCAAAGACAACCTCTGGATATGACACTGAGCATGTGCACTCAACTTCTTTGGTCGACCATGGCGAGGCCTGTTCTGAGTGGAACCTGTCCTGTTAAACCGCTGTATGGTCTTGGCCACCGTGCTGCAGCTCAGTGTCAGGGTCTTGGCAATCTTCTCATAGCCTAGGCCATCTTTATGTAGAGCAACAATTCTTTTTTTCAGATCCTCAGAGAGTTCTTTGCCATGAGGTACCATGTTGAACTTCCAGTGACCAGTATGAGGGAGTGTGAGAGCGATGACACCAAATTTAACACACCTGCTCCCCATTCACACCTGAGACCTTGTAACACTAACAAGTCACATGACACCAGGAGGGAAAATGGCTAATTGGGACCAATTTAGACATTTTCACTTATTGGTGTACTCACTTTTGTTGCCAGCGGTTTAGACATTAATGGCTGAGTGTTGAGTTATTTTGAGGGGACAGCAAATTTACACTGTTACACAAGCTGTACACTCACTATTTTACATTATAACAAAGTGTCATTTCTTCAGTGTTGTCACATTAAAAGATATAATCCAATATTTACAAAAATGTGAGGGGTGTACTCACTTTTGTGAGATACTGTGTGTATATATATATATATATATATAAGCAAAAACGCACACACACACACACACACGGATATTCTCCAGTATAAGGGGGAAACAATATCATTTGCTAAGTAATCACCCTGTTAAACCCGTAAACATGATCTCAGTATAAATACATCTGTTCCTGGAAGGCCCCAGAGTTTGTTAGACAACATAAATAAACATACAACATCATGACGAGTAAGGAGCTATCAAAATACATCCGGGACAAGTCCTGAAAAAATATCAATGGGGGCTTTGATTATAAACATCCCATGGAGCACCATTAAATCCATTATGATAAACTGGAGAGAATATGTCACAACTGCAACTCTGCCTTGAGGAGGCTGTCCACCAAAAGTCAGTGATGATAAAGAGGGCATTAGTCAGAGAAGCAGCAAAGATATCTGTGGGTATTTGTACATTTGTGATGTTGTGCAAGAAGGACTAGTTCAATGTTGGCTTCTCAATTAATCCCAAATGCATTCAAAGGTCAGGGATCTGTACAGGCCACTCAAGTTCTTACACACCAGCCTTGGCAAACCATGTCTTTATGGACGTCATTTGGTACACAGGGGCATGCTCATGCTGGAACAGATTTGGGCTAGGCACCTTGAATGGAAATTTTTATACTACAACATACACAGGCATTCTAGACAATTGTGTGCTTCCAAATTTGTGGCAACTGTTTGAGTAGTGCCCATATTATAGTGCATATCCCAGCCAAATGTGGTTTTACCAAGTATGGCTTTGGGGGCATATACTTAAATATATAAATATGATTCCAAATACTGTATAAACTTACTGTCCACTTTATTAGAATGACCATAATACTGGGTAGGTCTTTAGACTACAGTATTATCTGAAGTTTGGTTGGCTTCTGGCTTTCAGCTCACTAAGAGCAACCATGGTGCCATCTCTTCATTTTCTCCCTTGCACAGGTGTAGAGCCGTGATGTTGGTCTCATTCAGCAGTTTCTAATGCTTCAGCTGCTGCTGTCATTTTAAATCCCCTTTCCTCACGCCCTTGTTCATGTTCCCTTGCGCTTTCATCCTTTTTTCCTCTCCACTTTCCCATAATCCTGTCATACTTTGCTTGTAGTGTCAGGAGTCCCAATGAAAATGGTCAGCCATTCTGTGTCCTTTTCCTCTCTACATCTGTCTTCACAAATCCTTTGGTTGATATGGTATTCTGTCTTCCCCTCTCCTCCATATCTCTCAGTCTGTTATCAATGTGTGCGCCCCAGCTGGATGCCCTGATTTCACGCTATTATATTGCCTGCACTGATTGCACTCTCCAATTGTCATCAGTTGTCCTGATTGATGAGGTCATGAAGGGACAGGAGGACTGTCATTTTACTGTGGGAAACCATGTATCTGTAACAGCAGGACCCAAGACCAATTATCAGCCTCGTCAAGTTCTCCAAAATCAAACCAAGTGGATCCAAGTCATTAACTATATTAGGAAATACAGTATCTCACAAAAGTGAGTACACCCCTCACATTTTTGTAAATATTGGATTATATCTTTTAATGTGACAACACTGAAGAAATGACACTTTGCTACAATGTAAAATAGTGAGTGTACAGCTTGTGTAACAGTGTAAATTTGCTGTCCCCTCAAAATAACTCAACACTCAGCCATTAATGTCGAAACTGCTGGCAACAAAAGTGAGTACACCAATAAGTGAAAATGTCCAAATTGGTCCCAATTAGCCGCCACCCCCCCCCCCCCCCCCCGGTGTCATGTGACTTGTTAGTGTTACAAGGTCTCAGGTGTGAATGGGGAGCAGGTGTGTTAAATTTGGTGTCATCGCTCTCACACTCCCACATACTGGTCACTGGAAGTTCAACATGGCACCTCATGGCAAAGAACTCTCTGAGGATCTGAAAAAAAGAATTGTTGCTCTACATAAAGATGGCCTAGGCTATAAGAAGATTGCCAAGACCCTGACACTGAGCTTCAGCACGGTGGCCAAAACCATACAGTGGTTTAACAGGACAGGTTCCACTCAGAACAGGCCTCGCCATGGTCGACCAAAGAAGTTGAGTGGACGTGCTCAGTGTCATATCCAGAGGTTGTCTTTGGGAAATTGCTGCAGAGGTTGAAGGGGTAGGGGGTCAGCCTGTCAGTGCTCAGACCATACGCCACACACTGCATCAAATTGGTCTGCATGGCTGTCGTCCCAGAAGGAAGCCTCTTCTAAAGATGATGCACAAGAAATTCTGCAAACAGTTTGCTGAAGACAAGCAGACAAAGGACATGGATTACTGGAACCATGTCCTGTGGTCTGATGAGACCAAGATAAACTTATTTGGTTCAGATGGTGTCAAGCGTGTGTGGCGGCAACCAGATGAGAAGTACAAAGACAAGTGTGTCTTGCCTACAGTCAAGCATGGTGGTGGGAGTGTCATGGTCTGTTGCTGCATGAGTGCTGCCGGCACTGGGGAGCTACAGTTCATTGAGGGAACCATGAATGCCAACATGTACTGTGACATACTGAAGCAGAGCATGATCCCCTCCCTTCGGAGACTGGGCCGCAGGGCAGTATTCCAGCATGATAACGACTTTTGCCTTGCTAAAGAAGCCGAGGGTGAAGGTGATGGACTGGCCAAGCATGTTTCCAGACCTAAACCCTATTGAGCATCTGTGGGGCATCCTCAAACGGAAGGTGGAGTAGCACAAGGTCTCTAACATCCACCAGCTCCGTGATGTCATCATGGAGGAGTGGAAGAGGACTCCAGTGGCAACCTGTGAAGCTCTGGTGAACTCCATGCCCAAGAGGGTTAAGGCAGTGCTGGAAAATAATGGTTGCCACACAAAATATTGACACTTTGGGCCCAATTTGGACATTTTCACTTAGGGGTGTACTCACTTTTGTTGCCAGCGGTTTAGACATTAATGGCTGTGTGTTGAGTTATTTTGAGGGGACAGCAAATTTACACTATACAAGCTGTACACTCACTACTTTACATTGTAGCAAAGTGTCATTTCTTCAGTGTTGTCACATGAAAAGATATAATCAAATATTTACAAAAATGTGAGGGGTGTACTCACTTTTGTGAGATACTGTGTGTGTGTGTGTGTGTGTGTATATATATATGTATATATGTGTGTATATATATATATATATATATATATATATATATATATATATATATATATATATATATATATATATATATAACCAAAAACCATCTGACCCATTAAGGCATGGACTCCACAAGACCTCTGAAGGTGTGCTGTGGTATCTGGCACCAAGACATTAGCAGAAGATCCTTTAAGTCCTGTAAGCCTCCATTCATCTGACTTTTTGGTGCAGCCGATCCAAAAGATGCTCAACTGGATTGAGATCTAGGGAATTTGGAGGCCAAGTCAACACCTTGAACTCTTTGTCATGTTCCTCAAACAGTTCCTGAACAATTATTGCAGTGTGTCAGGGGGCATTATCCTGCTGAAAGAGGCCACTGGCATTAGGAATATCATTACCATGAAGGGGTGTACTTGGTCTGAAACCATGTTTAGGAAGGTGGTATGTGTCATAGTAACATCCACATGAATGCCAGGACCCTGGGGTTCCCAGCAGAACATTGCTAAGAGCATCACAGTTCCTTTGCCAGCTTGCATTCTTCCTTTCTTCTCTTTTTTTCTCCTTCCCTTCTTCTCTTCCTCAGGTAAGTGATGCACATGAACCTAGCCATCCCCATGATGTAAAAGAAAAGGTGATTTATCAGACAAGGCCATGTTCTCCATTGCTCCATGGTCCAGTTCTGTTGCTCACATACCCATTGTAGGTGCTTTCAGTGGTGAACAGGGGACAGCTTGGGGACTCTGACCGCTCTGTGGCTACGCAGCCTCATAACCAGCAAGCTGTGATGCACTGTGTGTTCTGACACCTTGCTGTCACAGCCAGCATTAACTTTTTCAACAGTTTGTGCTAAAGTAGCTCTTCTGTGGGATCAGACCAGACAGGCTAGCCTTCACTCCCCATGCACATCGGTGACCCTTACCCTGTCACTGGTTCACTGGTTGTCCTTCTGTGGAACATTGCAACCCAGGAACACCCCACTAGACCTGCTCTGACCCAGCTATGTAGCCATCACAATTTTGGCCAATTATTCCTGGTTCTAACATATTAACTTCAAAACTGACTGTTAACTTGCTGCCTAGTATCCCACCCTTTGATAGTTGCTATATATATATACATATATAGTACTCTGTATAAATATTGCTCTTCTGTGTGTCACTATTGCATGGGATAAAAATTTAAATTCTGCCCATTCACTATTCAGTATAAACTCTCTCTTAAACACATTCACACCTGGCATTTGAAAATATTTGGCCCTCTGGACATTTTGACTGTGATCACTTTCTGTATGCGTGCAAGGAAAAATAAACACTGCAGGGCTGCTGTAGAGCTCAGACGTGATGATGGTTAAAGTAGCTGCTGTCATAAATCAACAAAATCCTCACAACTTTGAAGGGATGTTTTATTTATTTATTTGGTTGTTTGTGTTGTACAAGTGAAACATTCATGAAATGTTCAATACAGATACAAAAAAATGCAGTTCAAATGACTGAATGCACTTCAAAGAACTGTTCAATTTCATTTGTGGAATTTTACGAATACTTAGTCATACCAATAACACATTTATATTCCTAATGAACAAGCTTTAATTGTGTTCCTCGCTCAATGACTAACAGCTGGTGTTGGCACGTTGACCCTACTGCTTTCAGTCAATAACAATGCATTAGTTTTTGATGACTGATGAATTTCTAACAATCCTTCATAATGGAGTCAGGTTTTTGGAGCCGGTCTCGGCTCATTTTAAAGCTCATGACTGCAGCATTCTCAGGACAAATGACTTCTGATTCTGAGTCAGTGCTCTCTTAAGAGTCCAGAAGCTTCACACTTTTAAGATGATTATGAATGAGTGCTGTACGGGTGTGATTATTTAAATATGATAGAGCAATACTTCCCAAACCAGGTCCTAGAGACACTTTGCACTCTATATTTATACATGAAACCACAAATATTTCCAGTATGCCAATGTACTGAGTACATATTACTCAGGATGAGTTTCCTGCAGCCAGAGCTTCTTCATGCTTTACTTTAAAAAATTGAAAAACATAAAAAAAAAGGGGGGCGAAAAAGCAACAGTTACAGCAACTATATTTTGAAAAATTATAATTATACTGTGGTATATTTTTATCTAAATGTTGCAGATAGAAAACTGTACCTCATCTAATTTATTGCCTGCTGTGTAAAAACTAATGCTAACAAACAACTACTAGCAATTAATAGCTTGTTAGCTTTAGTGATTGTTAGCTTGTTAGCTTTACAAAGCACTTCACACACACACACACACACACATACAAGTACATCTTTTACACCTTTAATTAAACATGTGAACATGTACCTTATTGTTACATTTTATTTCCAACAATAGTTAGCTGTGTCTCCAAACAATTATCCTACAGATGCTGTGATTCACTCAAATCTGTGATGAATACTTTCATTTGTGTAATGGGTTGAACATTTTGAAACACAGATGCACACACAGCAGGAATATAGTGTTCCTGTATATAAATACAGGATGTCCACCTGGGGTTGCTGCATGCTGTTCCCACACAAGTAACATTTGCTAGCATCCCAGATTCACGTGAACGACACTCTGTTAAGCAAACGTATAACAAATGTAAGATAACTTCAATAAAAGATAACTTCACAGTTAATTCAACTCTGACACTTACATTCTTTCCTCATTTAGCTGATGCTTTTATCCAAAGCATGTTACACATAAGACAGGATACAAGTGAACAGGTAAGGTTTAAGGGTCTTACTCAAAGACCCAACTGTGACAGCACCGGGATTTGAACTCATGAGCTTCAGATCAGTACCCCAAAGCTTTACACACTGTTTCCAACTCCCCACTAAATACCTTTTCTAGTTTCATTGATGTTATTGAATGCATGGTCTCACAAGCCAGACTTGTACAGTAGCATTCACTGTTTTGTTAATAAATGTGGGCAGTAACGGCTTACTTTCACTGAAAGAGGTGCGCTGACTGACATGGTGGTGCCCAACCACAGACCTTAACCCATACCCTGTCCTGCCACTGAATGATTTGCCGTAAATATATCTTGCTTTTTTCATGGTTTATTTTCTCACTGAAAACCAATGCATGAAAGTGCAAAAAGAAAATCCTGAATCCAAAAGATCCTGAATCTTGTGGCCAGATAATTGTTGCCTGTACATGGAGCATCTGAGAAGCTGCTGAACTGGGGTTAAAAGTATCATTAGTCACTTACCTACTATAAAAATTATTCAACTGAAGTCCACTGAAGCCAATAGGGGTTGTGTTCAGAAGGTGTCTTAGTGTGAAGTGTAATTATAGGACAGGATTTTCCTCTGATCGTTCAAGCTGAAATAGAATCTGAAGGGAGACTTGAGTCCTGCTCTTCAAGCAATAATTATGCCCACATACCCACTTCACACTGACTGGGCCAAGAGGTATACCACTAGAATGAAACTATGAGCATTTAGAGGCGCTTATGCCAGACATTGTATGCTATGTAAAGTACAATGCATTGTTAATTCAGGACTCATATAGAGTCTTAGATATTTAAGTTACATTAATAAATGTTCATATTCTTCAGCACTAATGTTAGACAGCCAGCTAATTCAAGCTGTTGGGGAAAATCTTTTTTTGGCTCTCTCTAGTGAGGCCCTCTGTTTAGCTCCCCTTGAATTGCCCTGGAATTGTCAATAAATACTCTGTCTCAAGTGTGGCTCCCTTTGGTAGCTGGATAAAGTGGGTAATACCCCAGAGCTCTGGCCCTTAAACCTTCAGAAGTTCACCAATCATTCTGATCAGACTCCCATGGCCACGGGTCCATTCAGTGGGTAAAGTTGTGAAAATGCTTTTGCAAGGCAACTGGGAATACACAGACAGCCTTAGTTGGCTTAAGAATAAAGCTAAAGCTGAAGCTAGACTATGTATATCTTTTAAGCCTTGTATACAGACAAAGTAACATCTTACTAATGTCTGGAAAAAGTACCACGTTCCTCAAAAGTGTTAATTAATCATTTCAGATTGCTGTATCTATTGATACTACAGTACCAGACTATCAAGTGTTACATACTTAGACCAGTGTTAAAGTTTGGGGGGCCGTTTACGCGGCAACATTTTCAACTAGTAACGGAACACCTTTTATGCAGTTTGGCTGTTCGTTTAAACGATAACAGCGTTTTAGGACCTGGAAACGATAAAGTTTCCAAAGTTTTCCAAAGTGCAAGCCTCTGAAAACGATACCATTAACGTCTCCGTGTAAACGTATGAGAATTTGTGAAAACGATGACAGCATGTGCACGCGTATTACATGTTCAGTCTGTATTCATGCGTGCAAGTACTTAAAAACAACGCGAGAGGCATTCAAAACTACAATGACGGTGTACAGGACTGTGTTTGTGCCGCTCAGGATTTTGAGTTTATTGATGCTTCTCCAGCAAAATGTAGATTTACTGCATCACACTACCGCATCAAATTATTAACCCACATTTACGCCAACAAAGGGTCTTCAAAATCTTATAATTATCTTTGTAATTGTTTGTTTTGGAGTACATCTGTATCCTTTTATTGCTAATAAACATATAGAAAGCAGACTGACTCACTATTTGATATGTATTTGCCGGTCTTGTTCCATTTTGATACAATGATGGTCAATTGTTAATACTTAAACATGCACTCTTTCGATTTTTTTTCAGTACAGTATTCAAAAATGAATGAGCTTTGTTAACAGAATTCTGACCTGGAGCACAAGTAAAGCTCAAAGATGTGGATGAAGACAGAAAAATCCATTTCTACAATGAAAAAAAAAATGTATGCACCTTTCATGTACTTAAAATTATATTAGATTAGGGACGTCTCTGCATTGATTAACCAAGAAAAATAAGCCAAATCTATGCTTGACAAGAGTGAGTTTTCACAATCCCTTATGACAGTGATTACTTTTCCAGTTCTAACTATCGATATTCTAAGTAACTGGAGACAGAATGTTTTTTGTACTCCACATAGATCATAGACCATTGAAATCATTTGAGAAATGTAAACATTACTGTGCTTTTTATCCAGAAAAACCACAGCTCCCCCATTTACTTGTATTTGTGTATAGGGCAGTCTTGCCCGGTTCAATATGGTGGACATGTTGACGTGAATGCTTAAGTGTGCAAGCGCATAGTTTTTCTTTACAATGTGACATCGCTAACTACTGGCCTGGCATGCATAATACAGTGTTTTTAGTCGTTTTCACGGATCCTTGTGAACAGGGTTCATTTTGACAACGTTGTGGTCTGTACGCGAAACTTTTCAAAAACGCAGAGGAAAAACGTTGTTGTCATGTAAATGTACCATCAGAGTTATTACAAAGCTATAAAACTTAAGGGACTGCTCTTGGTCTTAGTCTGGGTCTCAGTGGGGTTGTATTGATTACAACTTTAAAGGAGACATGCTCCAGTCTGTAGCACTCGACTTCATACTGAATATTGAATATTCTCCACAGCATCTGCTTGCATCGAGATCAAAGCACAAAAAAAACACATTAACCTCCTTTCTCTCTGCTGCGGCAGGCTGACTTAAAAAAGACGAAGAAGAAGAAGAAAAAGTGTGTCTCTGAAACTTTTTTGCTCGGTGAGCTGCAGTGGCCAGGTCCGTTCAATCTAGCAATTATCACTGACAGTTTAAAAAACCCCCAATTAACCACTGGGTTGCTGCTTTCTCTGGCCTTTGAAATAAAATGCTGGACGAGAGAAAAATAAACCAGTCATGGTGATGACAGCTCATTTAGCCTAGGGTAGGATAACAAGAGGGCATGAACTAAATGGCAGGAGAACGTTTCCCAAGATCACATGTTAATTATGTCCACGCTTTCATGGTTATAATCTCAGAGCTGTCAAGAAACCAAAAAAAAAAAAAAACAAAATACCATGTGTTTTACAGTTTGGATTTTCATTGTTAGCCTGCTTAAAATCTGCAGCAATAGGATGGATGCATAGCGGCTAAAAGACAAAATATTTAACATTCAACAATGTCACTGAAAGCAAAGCCAAATGTACAAGAGAACACTGACATAAAGCATTAAAGGCTGCACTAGTAAGGACTCTGTTTATTATTATTTAAATTAGGCCACATTTACAATATTAATAATAATGTGGAGTAACAGAATATATGTAACAAATTGATGTAATTAATGTAGAAACACAAGACATCACAGTGTGATTGATGTGAAGCAAACCCCTGGCTGGGTTAACTATTGGGAAATATTTTTTTTATTATTGAAGCTCTGTATGAAAATATTTCAGTGGTATTATGAGTTTGGTTAATGAGTGCCACCTTTTCTCTCATTTCTGTCACTCTGATGACAAAAATGCACCTTATATTTGTTCATTTAGGCATTACATACAGTACTTAAGCAGAACACTGACCAGGTTTATTGTTAGGCTTGTCTGATTTCTGTCCACACACACACACATTACAAACACACACGCACACACACCCACACACACACACAAAAAGGTTGGGCAGCGTGATGATGCAGTGGGTCCCGTTGCTGCCTCACAACTCCAGGGTCCCTGGTTTGATCCTGAGCTCAGATTACTCTCTGTTGAATGTTGCATGTTCTCCCTGTGTCCACGTGGGTTTCCTCTGAGTTCTCTGGTTTCCTTCCACCTCCTAAATACATGGCAGCAATTGAATCAGCTAAGATAAATTGTTTAGGTACTGGCACCCTGTCCAGGGTGTACCCTGCCTTGTGCCTGATGCTCCCTGGGATAGGCACCAGGTTCCCCGTGACCCTAAAAAGGAATAAGCAGTAGAGGATGGATGGATGGATGGATGGATGGATGGAAATTGTTTAGGTGTCTATATGTGTATGGTGTCCTGCAACGGATTGGTGTCCCATCCAGGGTGTAGTCTCACCTAGCACTTACTGTTCCTCTGATAGGCTCTGTGATCCAGAGGAGGATAAAACGGTTACTGAAAGTGAGTAAATGGAAGTGAGTGACTGATAGAGTCAGAAAAAAAAGCCAGAAAACGCACCAGTGAATCATGTATTCAAAGTAGATACACACTCAATACCAGTGATATTTATTTCTTAACCATGTCTCTAGTTCACTAGTTTTATTTCAAATGAATTGAATTTATTTTATTAGAGGGCTGCAATGTTGGACATTCTATCTCTTATATTTAATGTTAACAACTGTAGCATGGAACAATATGTTTTCAGAGGAATAATAGATAATAGAATTTCATTAGCTGGGTAAAGTGCTTTGGTGCATTGGTTTACCAACGTATGAAAAATTATGCTTAGAGTTTTTAGTATATTCTTAAAATACAGTTGTCACGCATCCATCTATCCTTGTCCATCACTAGAAAAGGACCACCACTGACCAGATATTATGTGAGTGGTGGACCATTTTCAGTAAAGCAGTGACTCTGACATGTAATATGCATTACTGGGACTGATAAAATGCTATAGTCCACAGCTTTACTCTCTACCTGTACAGCTACAACCTAGATCAACAAGATAGGAGTAAGTTTTTAAAAAAAGAAAGGTCAGTAAGTGTATACAAAGGGCCCGACGTATGTGATGAGTGCAGTGCAAAACATGATGTAATGGAAAACACATTGCACAGCCACAGGACGATCAAATCGGACAGCGACTCCGATGACACTGGATGAAGTGAAGCGCAATCACACAAAGCTGGAGGCCAATGACTGCACTCATCCACCACCACGCAGGATTCATCAATGATAAAAACATAATACCTGCATGTCTAAGTTCTGTCGCTTCTTTAGATGTCTTGCAGATTCACGAGATGATGCACAACACAGAAGCAGAAAGAGCACACATCATTCATGCTGAATAATAATTCCATCCATCCATGGATAATAATTATAATTTAAAAAAGATCATAATTTATCTTTTTTTTTTTTAGCAATTATAATAATTATAATTATAATTCTCAAATGTTATGATAACAACTTGTCTCAAAATCACCTACCATGTATTATATTCTTAGACCGTACTTTTTGTACTTGGACTTCGGAGGTTTGTAAATGAGTAACATCTTGATTTGAACACTAAGCAGGGATGGACGAATCGAAAATTCATTAACTAGCCCACCAGGAAAGTGAAAGCTCATCACTCCCATGTTATGCTTGATCAGAAGTCCAATTAACCACACTAAAAAGCGACAACTGATGTAATGAATTTAACTTAAAAGAATGATGAGTGCATTAACACAATCTCTGGAAACTAAGTGAGTACTTGACTCACTAGGAGGGGTGACTTTATGTAGACAAAGTCCTTTATCCTGCCCTGATAATTTCTCTGGTGATCACTTTTAAGCCCAGGATATAAGGGCAGAAAGTCTTTGCTGAATATTTTGGTTATGAGCTGTGGCGCTCCCATGTTTCTGGTGAGGAGTCTGACTAGCATCGTCTTTCTAATTAGTGCTACACTTTTTATACTACGTTGTCCTGTATGTTGCTCAGTTTAATCCCTTTCAGGTTTATTTGCTACATACAAAGAGCTATACAGTGTATAGAATTGCAAGTTCTCGAGCTGTGCAAACATCATGTAAGACATTAAGACACAAGGTGCAGGACAATACAGTGCAGAGAAAATAACAATAAATATCTTTGTATAAGAATACACATTACAATATGCAAGTGAATCTGACTGTGTCCTCATCTCTTTGTGTCCCTGATTGTGGAATGTTGTCCTTGAACAATGTCCTTGGTGTGCATACATAGTATAGCAGGTGGCATGATTCGGAAAAGACTAGTGCACATTGTGCCACAGCATTGAGGTGACCAAGAAATATATGAACCAACAGGGGAATGTTACAAACATTTCAAATGAAAAGCTTTTTTTTTTCCCTGAAAGTTTGTTCTCTGCCGAACTGAAAAAGCAAAGAAATAAACCGGAAGAAAAAAACAGTGATAATCATTATATCAACATAGCTCAGGTTCGACCAGAAATGAAATGCTGTTGAACCACCAGTGTACATATAAACAAGCACTGATTTTTAAAAGCCACAATGACCACCCTCAACATTGCAGCCTTAATCAGTGCAGTCCTTAAACTGCAGTCGCTGCTGATTGTTCCTTCTGTAATAATGTAGCTAAGTTAACTTCAACCACTTGTGCATTTATTTACATTTATTCATTACTAATTTTACTCTTTAGTTTTTTAAGCATTTCTTATCTCGAATCAGAAGGTATAGATTCATTTTCTGGCTGAAACACAAATGATAAGTTTATATTGATGCACACGTTCTTATATATTATTGTTTCCATAGTAACAGCTCATTCTTAGGGACTTGTATGGCTGACGATCACATATAATTTAAGCCTAATAATAAACAGGTTAAAAATGTGTTGTACTTAAGAAAGAAAAATGTATACTCATTGACGTGATGAGATGTTTATTAGTGGTTGTAATGGATATTTGAAGGAACGACTTTTTATGTAAAGTGATAAAAGTAAGTAACGGATCTCCGGGATATTCCATAACACTACATTTAAATATAATGGGTAAAAAAGCAAGACAGTCATTAATATAAAAATTAATAGACAGTATGAGAGGATAGCACACTTGAGTATGTGCTGTTATAGGAAAATAATCCACTTCAGGGTGGTAACAGTAACTTACTGTAACATCAGGCTATATCAGGCACCCAGGCATGGATTATTTTCCTATTACAGCATGGCCTGCCATGTATTATTCCTTACATATGATAACCACAAGTAATATTTCTTCACTCTAATGTAGAATTGGACCAAAACACCATTTGAGGTATTGCAATTACATGCAAACTCACTACTTTGTGGGCTTTTCCAATGGTGACCTATCAGTGAGGCAAAATCCAATCCAATTACAGCAGGCTAACTGGTCTGCTGAAGGCCCAACAGCAGCTTTCCTGCAATCCTAGACTCACAATCTTCCTTCTGACCATTTGCACACAGCCTTACTGCTACACTACAACTGACGTGTTATTTGTTATTTACCCTGCAAATGTATTATTGATGTGAGGAGCCACTGCATCCGACAGCTTCTGTATTCATTTTCTCTTGTGCTGGTTTTGCCCGTCATTAATCAACTGCACATCCAGTGAAATTACTGTGCAAATGCAAACGAAGTGACAGCACGCACCGTGCAATGTCACAACAAGCTATTCCTCGTCAATTACTCCATCAGGGTGAGAAAGTGCATATCTTTGCTATATTGGCGCAAAACAACAAACACATTTGCGTTTTCTACTTTGTCTTAACTTGAGTAAATTAAGTAGAAATAGATTAACCCCATCATGCCCTTAACTTCTGATTGTCTTATTGCCTCAGCCAATCTTTACAGTTAACACACGAACTTAACAAACACGCCAGCACAGACATTTACATTACATTTACATTTATTCACTTAGCAGACGCTGTTATCCAAAGCGACTTACAAATAAGAAAAATACAAGCAAAGCGATATATCAAGCAGAGAACAATACAAGTAGTGCTACCATACAAGATCTTTAATTGTGTTCCAGTAGAAGCAAAGTGCACAGAGTAGAGGTGTAAGTGCAATTTAAAAAAAAAAAAAATTTTTATGAGTTGGTTAGGTGTTCACGGAAGAGGTGGGTCTTTAGCTGTTTTTTGAAGATGGTGAGAGATTCTGCAGTCCAGATTGAGAATGGAAGTTCATTCCACCACTGAGGAACAGTTAGCGTGAAGGTTCTGGAAAGGGACCTTGCGCCACGCTGAGTGGGAACTACTAAGCCTCGGTCGCTAATCGATCGCAGAGTGCGAGAGGGAACGTAGGCCTTCAGGAGAGAGTTGAGGTAGGAGGGTGCTGTTCCTGACAAGGTCTTGTAGGTGAGCATCAAGGCCTTGAATTTGATGCGGGCAGCTACAGGAAGCCAGTGGAGGGAGATGAAGAGGGGTGTGACATGGGTTCTCTTGGGCTGGTTGAAGACGAGGCGCGCTGCAGCATTCTGAATCATCTGAAGACATCGAGCAAATGATCACATGAGACTACAATAAACTGGATTTTTAATATGCTATTTACTATGGTGTGACTATAGTATAGTGGCCTAGTGGTTAGCACATTTGCCTCTGGGGTTGAGGGTTTGAATCCTGCCTCTGCCCTGTGTGCATGTACATGTAGTTTGCATGTTCTCCCTGTGCTTCGGGGGTTTCCTCCAGGTACTCCGGTATCCTCCCCCACTTCAAGGACATGCATTGTAGGCTGATTGGCATTTCATCCAGAGTGTGTGAATTTGTCTGTGATTGTGCCCTGTGATGGATTGGCACCCCGTCCAGGGTGTCCCTCACCTTGTGCCCAGAATTCTCTGGGATAGGCTCCAGTGCGACCCTGTGTAGGATAAGTGTTATGGAAAATGGATGGATGGATGGGTTTTTCAATAGCATCTCCCTAAAAAAAAAAAAAATCAAATTTCTAGCACTTTTATTTTTTAAGAGTGCACAATATTTATCCATTTTATCCTCTTCAATAGAACTGATTTGGAAATAAACCAAAAGTGGATGATTTACGAGCGGTAGAAATACAAAAGACCCGTCTTAATCACCCTTCCTTCCCCATCAGATCAATCATTCTGCTATAGCAGGAGCTCCTTTCACCCCAACACCATGCCATGCTCATTATGCCTTTACAAACAAATCCACTGGCACAAGGAAGATAATCAGCGAAATAGCGACTGTGATTGATGAACCTGATATTTATATGGTACATAGCAATGTCTATTGTAGTGAATTTAATTAAAATGAATAAACCTAATTTATTCCCAAGGGCACAATAGTACAATTGATTGCATGGAAAGTTGACCAGCATCATTACAAATACAGTAGATGAGACATGTGGTGTCAAATTATGTTCAGCTGACTGAGTAACAAATCAGCAGAATGACCGGAATCTTGTTAGGTGGAGCAGAGTCGTTAAAGCTAACACAAACTTCTTTATGAGAAACACCTGTTATAGTGTTAAGACTTTTATGGCAATTATATATTTTATGTCTTATGAGAGGTTATAATCTTAATGATGGAGAAATGGATGCTAGTTGGCTGATGTAACTAAGCAGACTTTTGTTTAATCTGACACACTAGTAAAACATCTACAATTAAAGCAAAAAATATATTAAAGAAACACACAAAAATGCTAGAGAGTACAGATGGGATGAGATTTAAAGGCACAAGTGAAAGAGCCACATCTAACGCTGACTGGTTTTTCATTGTCTCTGTGCAGTTATTGCAAAGCCACAGTCACTGATTAGCTTTAACCAGACTGTGGATCAGTCAGAAACAGCTAATTGGCAGACCTAAAAGATTCCCAGTCGGAATGAAAGAAGATTAGAGATGGTAGGGTGTGGATGAGCTTTAAAAAGAATTAATAAAACGTTCAACTGGATCTAAAAATGTAGCGGGAGCCAGTGGAGAGAAGCTTGATCCCTCATTTTGGTACTGGTAGAGTAAGTAACCCTTTTGAATGAACTCTGTGGGAGAAGTGTGAATCATACTGATGAGGAGATTTAAGGCATAACTCTGTGTCAAATAAAACACAGTGTTGGTAATAATCAAGTAAGGAAACACAGTTGGCATGAAAAGCTTTTTATTGGTCATAGGAGTAGTTTTATAAAACTGATTTTCCATTAATCTTCCAAAAATATCTCACCAAAAAAAAAAAAAAAAAAAAAAGATATAAAGAGGTTTTCATGAAGTTTTGTGAATTTAAAACATGAACAAAAGTGGTGACACAGTGGCACAGTGGGTAGCGGAACTCTCAGTTGCTGTCTGAGTTTCATGTGTCTAAATGTGTGTGTGCGCAATGTACCTTGTAATGGACTGACGTCCCATCCAGGGTGTATTCCCACTGCATGTCCAGTGCTCCCAAGGTTGCTCACCATTTGACTAGACTGTACAGCTAAGCAAAAGGCATTAGGAATTTCAGCATTTATACCAAAGTGAAAACCTGAAATTAAGAACACACTGAATTGAGAGAGTCCGGGTAGAGGATAGGGGCAGCATGGTGGTGCAATGGGTAGCCTCACGGCTCCAGGGTCTCTGATTCAATTTTGAAATTGAGTTACTATCTGTTGGTGCTGAGTCTGTGTTGGTTTCCTCTGGGTTCAATGGTTTCCTCCAACCTCCCAAAAGGTATGTGTACTGAAGACTCTAAACTGTCCCTGGGTGTGAATGAGTGTGAGTGTGAGTGTGAGTGTGAGTGTGTGTGTGTGTGTGTGTGTGTGTGTGTGTGTGTGTGCGTGTGTGCATTCTGGCTTTTAATAGATTCATGTGCCATCCAGGGTATCCACTTGTTAAGTCGTGACATAACGATCTCCGATAATACTGTTTCAGGTCCAAGATTCTACTGCGTTGGCTGAGCTCATGCTCTCGTTTTTTCAACATGCTGCAGTGCTGTGTCTCTTGTTGTTTGAATAGATCTGAGCCCAAAAAAAAACCTATAAAGCTTAGCTTCAGAATGAACATGATTCATCATCACATAATACAATAGCATAAATCTACATAATGTTAAGCAAATAATTCAAACCATGCAACAACATCGGCATCGATTACAAATAAATTATTAACCTGTGTTGTTAATGGTGTCATCTCAGATACTGTCTTGGCTGCAATTTTGTATTTTTTCAGTGTTTGTCCTGTTCCACAGGCATCCCATATTGGTGTGGGACAAGTTTTTCTCCACCCAAATCTATAAAGCTGCCATATGATGGCATTTGTCTCTGCCGATTGGGCACTCACAGGTGCTGTGACTGTCACTGACTGACCCTCAATGTGCACCTACTATATATTAAAAACAAATTAACTCTCACCCTAACATTTCTAAAAGACATTGCCAGTGCTGTGTTTATGTTAACCCAATTATACTTCTGTAGTATAACTTCTGTAGCCAGGGGGTGGCAGACTATAGCTATACAACCCCTGGCAGAAATGATGGAATCACCACACTTAGAGGATGTTCACCTGGCTTTTTCACTTCATAGCAAATAAACAATTCACATATGACACAAAACAATTTTTGTGTAATAGCTGAACATTCTAGTTCATGAAACATACCTCAAACAAGTTAAATGAAATTATTTTAATTAATGGAATATTTTTTTTCCAGATCAAGTAGAGGAAGAAAATATGGAATCTCTCAATGTTGAGGAGAAAAGTATGAACTCACCTTGTAATTTGCATTTCTAAAACAAATACCAGCACAAGTCTAAACATGCAAATTAGTCTGCAGTGAAAAGAGAGTGCTATCATACCTTAAAAGTGCTTACAGATGCTAAACTTTTTGAAAGGAAACATGGCCTCAACAAGAGAGTTGTCAATTGAAGCAATTGAAAGTATTATAAAACTCCTTCAAGAAGGAATTCCAACACAGAGTGTGGTAAAAGATGTTGGTCGTTCCCAGTCAGCTGTGTCTAAAATTTGCTGCAAGTATAAACAAAATGGGAAGGTTATAAAAGGAAAACATACGGATAGACCAAGAAGACGTCAAAGCGTCAGGAGAGGAAACTCAAAGCAATATGCCTTGAAAATAGAAAATTCACAACAACACAAATAATAAACAAATGGGCGGAGTCAATGTTTGTGACAGAACTGTAAGAAATCAGCTGAATGAAATGAGATTTATGTATAGAAAAGCCAAATGAAACGATCACTAACACCGCAACAGAAGAAAAGAAGGTTACAGTGGGTTAAAGAGAAGCGATCATGGAGTGTGGATGGTTGGATGAAAGTGATATTCTGTGATGAATCATGAATCTGCATTGGCCAAGGAGATGAAGCAGGAACTTTTTGTCTGGTGGCGTTCTAATGAAACATATAAAGATGTCTGGCTGAAGAAATCAATCACATTTCTCCACTCATTTATGATATGGTGTTGCATGTCAGGTAAAGGACCAGTGGAGACCTCAACAATCAATGCACAGGTGTACACTGACATGTTGGCCACTTTTCTCATTCCATCAATAGAAAATAGGTTTCAGACCATCATAAAAGCCAGAGGAGGAGCAAGAATGTATTAATTAGTTTTTTTGTTTGTTGATGATTCCATAATTTTTCCTCAACATTGAGTGAGACTCAACTTGATCTGGAAAGAAAAAAATCACAGTATTTAAAACAATTTAATTTAATTTATTTGATGTATATTTCATGAAGCCAGAATGTTCAGCTATTAAACAAAAATTGTTTTGTGTCATATATGTGATTTGTTTATTTGCTACGAAGTAAAAAAAAATCTTGGTGAACATCCTCTAAGTGTGGTGATTTCATCATTTTTGCCAGGGGTTGTAGATGTCAACTAGCCTAACTTCACTATCCCTCCAAAACCTGGCTGGTACATATTTCATTTTTCATCTTTGTCTACGTCCAGAGTTATAGCAGTCCTGTATGTTTTTGGGTTTTTTTTTTTTAGAAATACCTCAGCCAGAACATGGCATATCATCTTTACATGTTAATTGTTGCTGTTAACTTTTTTGGAGCGTTTGGACCCAGAAAAGGGTTTTTACGTCACATGTGATATCAGACTTAACATGTGGATATTCCCTCCTCACACTCACTATTCCCAATGTAGGCTCTGGATCCAACTAAACCCTATCCAAGATGAAGTGCTTACTGAAGATAAATGAATAAATCAAAGTGTAGGTTTGGCGTTACCAAGAGCAGTGAGTCTGACAGTGTAATATCTGTGCAATTTTTCTGACGGTAGAATCTTCATTGGATAGGGGAGTGATTCTGAATTAGAGCTATTTTTCATTTTGAGAAGACACTAGAGGCAAATTTGTATGGCAAGATTGCAATGCAGAAGGTGAATAATTTGAGTAACTGTACATTCTGCTTCATCTCATGCTTGTGTGAAAAATGCCTCTGGTTCTCAGCACCTGCTCTGAATTTAATCAAGGCCTCATGGAGGGTGTGTGAAGTAGTCTGCCCAATCAGCAACATTGTGTATAGCCTTGCTGCATGTTGGCGTAGTGCACAGGGATCTGCTTCACTGACTGCCAGATTCACTCTTTGCCAAGAACTTGTAGCTACAGTTTACTGACATGCTGTTTCATAAGTTTGAGGGCACTTTTAATGAGTCCACTGTATACACTGTTTGTAATTTACTGTGTGAGGTCTGTCATTGCTGTTGTGGTCACCACATGAAAATCATGTCATACCAGGTCTTGCAAATGATGTCTTATGTACATGTTTAAATTGATCATTCAGTCTCTTATAATGTTCCAAACATGGTGAAATTGCAATGTGTCTGTGCATTGAAAACTTGATTTGAGCTGCAGTAGCCATGATTATATTCTCTCGTGGCATATTTAAATCAATTTAAATTTGTCACATTTATATACGCTAGCATATACACTTATATAATGTGACTATGGAGCAGTATTCACATTGGATGTTGTTGATTTCCAACTACAAAACTAATTTTGTTTATATAATCCTTTTGTTTATACTCCAGCACTCTTCACTTATCCAGTCGAATCGATCAGAAGGTGTTGATTCATTTTCTACAACAGCAGCTCTGGCAGCAGTTCAGCTCTAAATCAACTCACAGGTTTATATGAATGTGCTCATTCAAAATCCTTAACAATTATTCAGGGGTTAAAACCAAAACCATCTACGTCCAAGCATTTAGTAACAACTCATTTACAACGACTTGTATGGTCAGACACAGTGCGTGATCTAAGGCTAATAATAAACAGATTAAATGAAATACTAAACAAACAAACACGCAAATAAATAAAAAGTGTGAATGTTAATATGGTAAAGTTTTCTATTCGGAGACATGCATGTGTCGCAGGCATGAGTGCTTTGTAACGGTCGTGTTTTTTCCACCACACGAAAATGTTCAGGACAGACGACTTTCGGGTTTCTCAGTAGCATGACAAGCTGCGTTTAGCTTTTTTTGTTGTTGTTATTAACGTGAAAAAAGAGAAAAAAAGAGAGGATTGGTGAGAGAATGAAAAGATGTAGCTGCTATAACAAAAGTGAGACCAGGACACAATCTTAACGTAACTAAGCATATAAAAAGCACGATGGGTCATTCATTAATCAATTAAGAATTGCAGTCTTTAGGTTGGAATCACACCACCCTGCCATTGATTATTTTCCTATAAACACATGCCATAATGTTATATTTCTGATTCATTAAACTGATACATTCATTCATTCATCTCCAGTAACCACTTTATCCTGGTCCTGGTTATGGTGGATCCTTTGGAGTCCATGTGGAGTCTATCTTGGGAACACTAAGGCAGGAATACACAACTTGTTAATCTCTTCAGCCAAATGAAGCTCTATAAAATGAGTCTTTTCAGAAATGTGTCTACTTTTTCAGGGGGGAAAATATTTTAGATGTAACTAATACAGTTGTGTAGTTTAATGGGTTATGGATTCCACATAACCATGCAGATGCATATTTTAACCGTTTATTGACATCAACTTTCAAGTTTCTATATTAGTTCTCAATTCAGTGAAACGTGTGAAAGTTATACATAGAGGATTTCCTATCACACCCTGTCCAGGGTGTACCCTGCCTTGTGCCCGATGCTCCCTGGGATAGGCTCCAGGTTTCCCTGTGACCCTGAAAAGGATAAAGCGGTATAGAAAATGGATAGATAGATGGATTACCTATCACCTATTGCACATCTTATCTTAATAATATGTCGGTAAAAAAGGCGTATGACTTCATTTTCTTTGGCAGGTCTCTTTTAAACAGTTATGGCTCATATTAGTGTTGGCTCAGTGAGCCTTATTGAACTCTCACTGGTACATTACACATATGACACAGTTCTTTTATTCATTTTAAGATATGTGTGAATATGAAGTCAAAAATCTATCAGCAGGCTGCCAGAGAGGGATGAGACATTGTGCTTCTCTTGTGAGTCTCCAGAGGATGTTAAAATGAAAGGCTTATGTCAGTCTCATTTTTTTCTCCTAAAGAGAAGCACTTAATTATGTGATCATTTAATTATTCATTAAGACAGTGTTGAGATTATTCCACAGCTTCATGATGACAAAAAAAGTACGATTTGCAAGAGATTTTTTTGTCCCATGGAAAGGACAGTTTTTCCTAAAGGGCTGCACAGTGACAGAAACATTAATATTGAATACAATAACTCATTGCTAAATACTTAAACTGTGGCATGGAAGTAATTAATGCTTAATTGGTAGTTAGTTAGTATATCAATTATGGGCAATAAATGTCTTATTAACATTATAATACATTGTTAACATCCATACTGTGTCACTGAGTCCATTATTGCAAACTATTTTATTAGTTAACAGGAATTGAAATGAGTACATAAATCTCTCTCGCTCTCTCTCTCTCTCTCTCGCTCTCTCTCTCTCTCTCTCTCTCTCTCTCATGTATATAAACACATACATTTTCTATATGTACAGTACTTTGCAAAGGTTTTAGGCACATACGAAGAAATGCTGTAGAGCAAATATGCCTTCAAAATAATTTAATTAAATGTTTCTACATTAAAAATACTGTAGAGAGCAGTAAACAGTATTAAATGAAACAAAGTCAATATTTTGTGTGACAATTTTTTAAAATTAAAATAGTAGTCTTAGGTACAATTTGTACAGTTTTATAAGGAAATAAGCTGTAAGTATTATTGAGCATCTTGCAGAAGCAGTCACGGTTCTTCTGGAGACTTTGACTGTCGCACTCACTTCTTATTTTTGCAGCAAAACCCAGCAGCCTTCATTGTGTTTTTTGTCTGAAAAGTGTCTCTTACGTAATATGCTGCTTTCTTTACTGACATACAAACATTTAATTTTGTGCTAGAAAACTAATGTTTGGGAATCTAAAATGTTTTTGTATTGACTTGGTAATGTAAAAGTCATTATATATATATATATATATATATATATTTATATATATATATATATATATATATATGTGTGTGTGTGTGTGTGTGTGTGTGTGTGTGTGTGTGTATACATATAATGACAAGAAGTAGTTTTTTCAGTCAAATATTCAAAATAAATATCAATAGATTGATATTCTTCTGTGGAAAAAGTAAGCAAACCCACTCTTCCATGCAATATTCTTTCAGTTACAAGATGTTTGAGGGGTTTCAAATCCCTCCACAATGTTTCAATGGGATTCAAATCCGGTCTTTGACTAGACCATTCCATAACCCTGTATTTCTTCTTTTTGAGCCACTCCTTGGTGGATTTGCTAGTGTGCTTAGGATCATTATCCTGCTGAAAGGTCCAGTTTTGGTTCAACTTCAACTTTCGGACAGATGGCCTCACATTATCTTCAAGCACTCTTTGATATGATGCAGAATTCATATTTGAATCAATGAATGCAAGCTGTCCATTCCCTGAGGAGGTAAAGCAACCCTAAACCATAACATTTGCTTCTCCTGAAAAGCTGTCTTTGGTCTGCAGCAAACATATCTGCTATTACTGTGACCAAACAACTGTATCTTTGATTCACAAAAGGTCTGGTCTTTGCCTCTATGCTCATTGGCAAACTGTAGTCTTCCTCTAATGTTCTTTTTAGACAGCAAAGGCTTTTTCCTGGCAGCCTCCCATGCAGGTCAAATTTGTGTGATCTCTCTCTGACTGTAGAAGCATGCACTTTGACACCAACAATTGCAAGACTTACTAGCAGATCCTGTGATGACACCACACACCTCAATAGCAAAGGGAACACCAGACACTAGATATGAGAGGGGTATAAATAAGACCGGTTCCTCCTGCACTCCCTAAGCAGGTTCTCATCACTGGCACCCAATCTTCAACACCTGAGTATAATTTTATGGATTTGAACGTGTGATAAATCTAGGGGTTTACTTACTTTTCCTTGTGACTGATCTGTTTTTTTGTTAATTTAAATTGTGAAAAATATTACTTTAATGTTATGCTTCATTTAATAGTGTATCACCTTTATCAATAGGCACTGTTAAACAGAATCAAATGTTTGCTTGTCCAAATATGTCAAAAAACCAACAATTTCCATAGGGTATACTTATTTTTTCACATGACTATATGTGTGTGTATGTGTATATTTTTATATATATATATATATATATATATATATATATATATATATATATATATATTTCTCCCTTTCATTCTCTCTCTCTCTCTCTCTCTCTCTCTCTCTCTCTCCCTCTCTCTCTTTCTGTCTGTATTTTTCACTCTTTCTCTTTCCAATTGGAGCTGATGATTTACCAGGCAGAAATCTCTTGGTAACCCCTGCACTCAGTCCAATATAGAAAAGCTTGGCCAAGCATGTCCACACCCACACTCTCCATTGCCGTGTCGACAGGTCTCTGATTGGCCCACTATCATGCTAGAATAAACAAACAGGAACATATTCCAGTGGAGATGAGCAGTAAACACTTGAAGAGAGAGCATTTAAAGCAAATTGGAAATTGTTATTTGCATAGAGGCGTATAATAGGTCTGTTATGCAAATGATTTGTTCTGTTTGTAAATTGGTCTATTATGATTATGCACATTTAACTATGGAGCTGAAATGCCTTCACAGGTACTGGGTGACTTATAATACAACAATAATAACAACATATCTTGGTTATAAGGTCAAGTGTCATTTAACAGAAAAGGAGAAGTGGAATAGGTTTTAATGTTATTGAGATGTAGGGAGTTTATTATTAGCAGCCAGGCAGACTCTCAATATCACACACACACACACACACACACACACACACACACACACACACACAAGCAGAGGTTTGGGAGTTGAGCATGGCCATGGTGTTCACAATGATGAAGCGTGGCAGCAGCAAATGTGGCACTGAGCTCATCCTTCATACCAAAATGGAGAAGTTGTGTAGCTCAGCAGTGAAGCAGGGACAAACACAGATACATCACCATCCCAGTAACAAAGTTAAGACAACTTTAAGTCTATGGAAATTGCACATTGTGTTTAGAGTGTCATTGCTTCTCAGTTTCATGAGGGAGAAAGATTGAGCGTGTTTTTAGCCATTAAACTAGATACATTGGGCTAAATAGCTTTCTCCAGTTTGTGAATGTGGACCCATGGTCAACCTACCGCAAAGGACAGTTTTTTTTCCTGCGTGCACTGCCTACCATAGAGTTTTGTATATAGATCACTTTTCATCCACCATCACCTTTGGCACTATAGTCATTTGACTCTTGTACATTGCCCCACAGTCAACACCTAATCTATCCTATTGTACAGTATATGAGCGTAAGTCAGATAAGTCAATTCAATTTAATTTGGATAGCACTTTTGAAATTAGAATTTGTCACAAAGCTGGTTTACAGAAGTCCGGATGTAGATTTAGATCACTAATGAACAAACCAGTGTTTTGTCTTAAGACTGGTGATGGAATTAATGCTTATAACTACACAGCTCTCCATAACATTTTGGCCAGATAGTGTAGAAACTTTTCATTTCATTGATTTGAAAGTATCTCTGCTCCACAGATTTTCTTTACGTGCGACTAAAACCTTTGCACAGCAACTGATTACCGTTTTCCAGATTAATGGGGGAGCAGATCAAATGCAGTACAAAATATGTGAAGCAGTGTGAGGAGTGTCAGTTAATGAGTTGGGAAATATTGTTTCAAGCCTTTAAAATATTGTTTACATTTCAAAACACTACCTTCTGTCATAGTTATCTGTTTATAAACCTTGCACCATATTTTTTTTTTTGACATTATCCTTCCCTGAATTATATAATGTTAAGGCCAATAACTGTATATGGAGAGAAATTTAGTGCACTTCAGTAATAAATATAAAGCTAGTAAAAATTGCAATATAATACAAAAAGTTTCCAGAGGAACATTACTTTACTGATGAAAGTGCTTCGTCAGCTCTGCGTGTGTTGGTGTATTGTTTGGGTGTGTAATGTGTTTAAAGTGGACCTATATGACGTGAAATTGCAAAATCTGTATATGTTTGGGGTATAAACATTTTTGTCTCAAACAATTTGGACAGACATGATTGAAGATGCAATTTCCATTTTCTTTTTGCAGAACTTAAATGCTTACAGTAACAATGCTGTAAATACTAAGAAATGCCCGATCTTACACGCTCATGTGGATGATTATTATATTATGAGTAATGATTATATTAGAGTCATAGGTCTTTTGTTTTAATTATTAAATTTCACTTTTTCATTTACATTCATCTCTGCTTTTGCTTTTCATACATCAGGATCTGTGGTAAAATATGAGCATCGATATGGGCATTGATTGTTCTGTGTGTGTGTGTGTGTATGCTACCCATCTGCTCATATAGAACACTGTTTACTTTTACAAGCTGAACTCCCGCCTCTAAGCCAAGCACTTGTTTTACCACACTGGGAAACACAAACCTTTGCAGTCACCATCATTAGTCTTTATTTATGTGCTCTCAAGCCTACAGGAGGGCAACACACCCACGCACAAACATACTCACACACACACACACACATGCACACACACTCAAACACACACACACAAAGTATCCAGTATACACTTGAAGGAAAACACTAACTTCCCTCGTTCACATACATGAACTCACAGACTGTCGCTCTGATTGATAGGAGAGAGTGGAGTGCACTGCCAATTTCACTTTTGGCTACAAATGGCTGTGGCATTGTCAGCGGAGATGTTCACAAGTCTTTTATCTGAAGTCTTTAACACTGGAGTCCGAGTCAAGTCTGGAGTCTTTAGATGAGTCGAGTCTCAAGTCATTACCTCTACATCTTTCACGCCTTATTGAAAAAAAAAACTCAAGCTCAAAAGTCATATTTACAAAGTTATATTATATAGACAAAATTTACACACACACACAGAGAGAGAGAGAGAGAGAGAGAGAGAGAGCAGCATATGCATATAATAGGGCAGCTGTGACTCAGGTGGTAAACCGGGTTGTGCACTAATTGTAGGGTTGGAGGTTCGATTCCCGGACCACGTGACTCCACATGCCGATGTGTCCTTGGGTAAGACTCTGAACCCCAAGCTGCTCCCGATGGCAAGTTAGCGCCTTGCATGGCAGCTCTGCTACCATTGGTGGGTGAATGTGTGTGTGAATGGGTGAATGAAACACAGTGTAAAGCGCTTTGGATAAAAGCACTATATAAGTGCAGACCATTTACTGTACTACAAAAAGATTGATAAAATGATGTGCTAGGTTCTTTCATGTTTTTAACACTTAACACATTTGGCAATCCAGATGAGCCATGTAGCTACACTAGCCAATGTTTGCGACAGTACAGTACTAGCTAGCTATGTGTGTTAATGTGACTAATCTTAATCTATGTGGATGTGTTCCTAGATGTCTAATAAAATTTTATGTTGTGTTTCTGGTTTCTTAAATTGTTTTCCAACATCCTTTGCATCTAACCGATCTTCCTTGTAGTTCCTGCTTCTGAGGACACTGCGTTAATAAAACCTAATGTGAGCACATATAGCACGGTGCGTCTGTTTCATGGGACTCTTATCATGGGACTCTTATCACATTTGGCATTTATGCGGAAATACATCATCAAATTCTATGATAAGGGTCCGATCTATTGTAGCATGAGACACAGGGAAATATGTGATACAGATACTGTACAATGAAACCATACAAATAAAACACAAATTCTTCCTTTATGATATCAGTAGTTAAGGTTAAAAGGCTTGAGTTGTTTTTAAAATAATCCGTTTTGTCGAGTCCATGTCATGTTCCATGTTAGATTAGTTCATTTAGGCCACGCTGGTTTCTCCGCTCCCAGTTCCTCGCTATAGTTCATGTTTCCTGTTTTGTATATCGACCCTGTATTCCGTGACCGCGATCGTGATTCCTGCTTTGCACCGTGTATGCCTGTTTGTCGATCGCCTGACCTTTGCATGTTTGTGGATTACGTTTTGGATTACGTTTTTGGATTTACCTGCCTGTCTCTCTCATTAATAAAACTGTCAAACTGCATTTGCATCCGTCCTATCTTCGTTACGTCTCGAGACGTGACAGAATATTCCGCCTATCATGGATTCAGCATGAGGATAAGAGAGAGTTCACGCTACGCAAACCATCCCCGCCTTGGATTCGGTCCAGTTTCCACAAGAGACTTTCGTGGATCTTCCAGATCGGTTTGATGGGTTCTTTGGCTACCCGGACTATTTTCTGGTTGACTGCCAGACATATTTTTCGAGCTTAACGGACACTAAGCCCAGCGAGAGGCAAAGGATAAGGTTCATGGTGTCCCGGTTTTTTGGCCCAACTCGCCACTGGGCACAGCGTTTAGCAGCCATGGGATCCCGGGGACTGGAGAACAGTAAGCTATTTATGGAACTATTTTTGAAGGAGTTTGGGGATCCAGGGCAGAGCTACGACCCAGATAAACTGTTGAAGGGAGTGGTGAACAAGGGTGACCTGCCGTTCCACATCTATTACAAGTGGGAATCTGTGGTCGGGGCTAGTTCCATCTCCCATCCTCCCTCCCCTGTTCAGCCTGCTGAGTCAATGAAGAACATCGTTCAGCCTGCCTGCTCTGCTGAGGACGCCGCTCGGCACTCCTGTTGAGCCGAGGACGTCGCTCTGCTTTCCTGTACAGCCGAGGACGTCGCTCCACTCTCCTGCACCGCTGAGTACAGCGCTCTGTTTGCCTGCTCTGCTGAGGAGGACGCTCTGCCTACCTGCTCGGCTAAGGACCTCGCTCCGCTTTCCTGCTCAGATGAGGACGTCGCTCTGCCTTCCTGCTCGGCTGAGGTCATCTCTCTGCCATCCTGCTTCACTGAGGACGTCGCTCTGCCTCCATGTTCTGCTGAAGATGTTGTTCCTCTTCTTTGCTGCGCGCCATATGTCACTCCCCCTTCCTGCTCCGCGGAGAGCATCGTTCCTCCCTTTGGCCTCACGGAGAACCTCGCTATTCTCCCTGGCCTCGCGGAGAACCTCACTCCCCTCTATGGCCTCGCGGAAATCTTTGAACTTCCCTCAGGCCTCGCGGAGAACATCGCTCCCCTCTCCTGTGCCACTGAGGAAGCTGTCCCGTTGCCCTGTCCTGCTGAGGAAGCTATCCTGCTGCCCTGTCCTGCTGAGGAAGCTATCCTGCTGTCCTGTTCTGCTGAGGAAGCTATCCTGCTGTCCTGTTCTGCTGAGGAAGAAATCCTGCTGCCCTGTCCTGCTGAGGAAGCTATCCTGCTGCCCTGTCCTGCTGAGGAAGCTATCCTGCTGCCCTGTCCTGCTGAGGAAGCTATCCTGCTGTCCTGTTCTGCTGAGGAAGCTATCCTGCTGCCCTGTCCAGCCGAGGAAGCTGTTCAATTGTCCTATCCCGCAGAGGACGTCCCTCCGAGCTCCAGCCCCGCAGAGGATGTCCCTCTGCTTTCCTACACTGCTGAGTACGTCGCTCTGCCTTCCTGCTCCGCCGAGGACGTAGATCTGCCTTCCTGCTCCGCCGAGGACGTCGCTCCGCTTACCTGCTCCGCCGAGGACATCGCTCCGCTTTCCTGCTCCGCCGAGGATGTCGCTCTGCTTTCCTTTTCCGCCGACGACGTCGCTCTGCTTTCCTGTTCCGCCGAGGACGTCGCTCCGCTTTCCTGCTCCGCCGAGGATGTCGCTCTGCTTTCCTGCTCCGCCGAGGACATCGCTCCGCTTTTCTGTTCCGCCGAGGACGTCGCTCTGCTTTTCTGTTCTGCCGAGGACGTCGCTCTGCTTTTCTGTTCTGCCGAGGACGTTGATCTGCTTTTCTGTTCTGCCGAGGACGTCAATCTGCTTTTTTGTTGCGCTAAGAACGCCACACAGTCTCCTGGTTCTGCTGGGGGCATTTTGCCCAGGGGGCCGGGACCACCAATAGAGAGGGATGTTTCATGGCGCTCCGGGATTAGCGCCCGTGGGGGGGTTAAGGTGCTTGAGCACCTGCTTTTCGTTTGTTGATATTGTGTACATTGGACACATGCTTTTTGTTATATTTCTGTTATGTCTCCTCCCTGTTCTGTCATTGGCTGTCATTTCACGTGTGTCTAGACTGGTGTCAGCCGTCAGCAATTGACGCTGATCATGTTGGTATATATACCGCGCGCCTCCCAACACTCGACGCGGAATATTATAGTAGGTTAGTTTAGTTTAGATTCCAAACGATAGTTATTCACAGTCATAGTTTTAGTTATGGTCCATGTCATGTTCCATGTTAGATTAGTTCATTTAGGCCACGCCGGTTTCTCCACTCCCAGTTCCTCGCTGTGGTTTTTGTTTCTTGTTTTGTATATCGACCCTGTATTCCGTGACCGCGACCTTGATTCCTGCTTTGCACCGTGTATGCCTGTTTGCCGATCGCCTGACCTTTGCATGTTTGTGGATTACGTTTTGGATTACGTTTTTGGATTTACCTGCCTCTCATTAATAAAACTGTCAAACTGCATTTGCATCCGTCCTATCTTCGTTATGTCTCGAGACGTGACAGAATATTCCGCCTATCATGGATGCAGCACGAGGATGAGAGAGACTTCACGCTACGCAAACCATCCCCGCCTTGGATTCGTTACATCTCGAGACGTGACACACATCGTGCTGTTGGGTGTCGGAATCGGAAGAATGTTTAGAAACACATTCATTTTTACAGCATACTATCCAAATACAACAAATCGGAATGTCCTGAATGGCCAAGGAAAACAACATTAAACTAAAATAATGTCATTGTCGTGGTGTATTTTAACAGATTTTGCTACTGTTAAATGCACTGTTAGGAATATGACGATGCAATGCTGAATGCTCTGATACTGTAATCACACGCCTGTCGACCTGGCACTTAGCTAACTGAATTACCAAGTTAGCGAATGTTTGTAAGGCTGTTTCAGATGGCGGTGGATGTGAGAGAATTTCCTATCTTGTGTAGTTATATTACATATTTATTTATGTGTGCAAATACACCATTTAAAATGTGATTACTGAAATTTAGCTTCAGTTCAAAGACCTCCCATGTAGCTGTAATGAAGCAGCGCACTGGGAACTGCAAAATTACACACACACACACAGACACACACACACGCACACACACACACAGTCTCCTCCTCATATGTGATAAGTGGCTGCTTTGCTGTCTCTTTCCCTCCAGCGCTGGCATGATGGGCCATCTAAATCCTGCAATGATAGTTTGGGGTTCCTGCTGTTATCATTGAGCACTAACATCAGGAAACATATGACATGCCAGTGTGACAGATAGTAGGATTGGACCCTGCTGTTATACCACTCACAAATTAACTCAAGCTAAAACAAACAGGGAAAATAAAACTATATCATAAATAAATATAGCAAAAGCAGAATATACACTGAAAAACAGGACACTATACCCAGCAGAGCCATGGTTCTCACTGGGGGATCAGGGATCTCTAGGGGTCCGTGAAGCATAACTAACAGTCCCGTGATTTTTTTTTACATTTTATTATGGTGTTGGAAATCACAATCCACTATTATCAAAGTGATTTTATTTATTGTTAAGTTTTTATACTTATTAGCTTGTTTAACTGGACACTTACAGTAAAATACAAACCACATTAACTCAATAACAAGCAAGCTTATAAATAAGTTAATAATTTGAATAATAATGTGTTCTGAGAGTGGAATGTTCAGGGATAAATAGCTCTATAGCTCTAATTACATGGTCAAATAGGGTATTGGGCTAATTAAAATTAATGTGCCTCAAATTTTAATTTTTGGATTGCATTATAATAGGACGGCTGTGGTTCAGGTGGTAGAGCGGGTTGTCCACTAATCGTAGGGTTGGTGGTTTGATTCCAGGCTCACGTGACTCCACATATCGAAGTGTCCTTGCGCAAGACACTGAACCCCAAGTTGCTCCCGATGGCAAGTTAGTGCCTTGAATGGCAGCTCTGCTACCATTGGTGTGTGAGTGTGTGTGTGAATGGGTGAATGAGATAAAAGCTCTATATAAGTGCAGACCAATTACATTAATAAAATGAATTTGTACTGAGAAAGTTGTTTTAATTTTTGTTTGTCTGTTTGTGCATTCGGGCCTTACTAGCTCAGTGACTAAGACATTGGACTATGGCTCAGAAGGTCATGAGTTCAAATCCTCCTGCTGCTGGTTGCTCAGCTCTATAAATGAGATAAACGTAAGTCTCTCTGGATAAGGGTGTCTGCCAACATGCTGTAAATGTAGATGAATGGACAAAGTGTGTGTGTACACAGTGGTGCATCAAAAAAAATGTAAAAAGTGGAACTTTCATATATTCTAGATTACACACACAAAATGAAATATTTCAAACCTTTTTTCCTTCAATTTTGATGATTACAGCTTACAGCTCATGGAACACAAAAATCCAGTATCTCAAAATTACAATAAAGAATGTATAATACTTTTAAAACTCTTCCACGATATTCTAAATTTTTTTGAGAGGCACCTGTATAAAGGGCCAAATCAAAGCAAATCAGGACTAACATAAAATATTCCAATAATGACAATGGCTTTTATGTTCAGTTCATCTTTAATTTTTATAGTCACGCAACAGCTTTACAGAAATCATGATGTAGGCAGAGGCAAAGGAAAAACTCTCTGAGAAGACATGAGGAAGATCCCTTGAGAGGAACCATCCTTTTCCACTTGACATCAGATAGTGCGATTATAAATCATTACAGAGTACAGCTGTAGTGAAGTACAGGCAAAGAGTACCAAGTCTGTTGAAAGTATGTTCAGTATGAGGAAAAAATACTGTGAACGAGTCCTGAGATGAGCACAGGACAGTCTTTATAGCAGGTATAAATCTACAATATCCAGGTGAGATTATACACTGAAGCATGGGGGAGTCTTGGGCATGAACTGTTTTTCAGAAGCAAATCTTTGTTGGATCCATGTGGGACTATTCACAGCAGCAGAAGGTGAGTCACAAACAGAAGTAGAGCATCAGGATGAATCAGACAGCAGAAGAAGTGTATCAGGATCTGGCATCAGCCTCACATCAAGCAGCAGGAGTGCACACACAGCTCGACAGAAAGTAAACAGATTATTAGGTATGCTCTTTCATTCATCTTCAGTAACCACTTTATCCTGGTCAGGGTCGTGCTGGATCCGGAGTCTATCCCAGAAACACCGGGCGCAAAGAGGGGGAATTCATCGCTTCGATACTTCACTGAGTCACTGTGCTGTGCTACATATGCTCTTATAAAAGTTATTTAATACGTTTAAAAATAGGTTTTCAATCAAGACTTAAAGATGAAGACTGTGTCCCTGAATCTCAAACACTAATAGGAAGGATATTTTTATGTAAAATGTGTGTAGGAAAACATTCTGCCCCCTGCTGTAGTTTAAAAGCCGGCCATACTGGGTCAGTACAGGACGTCCTTCTTGTCAATTAGAGCTCTCTTCTTTTGATGTGTTAAGTTGGGCTGAACTTCTACAATAACACAATAATAATATAATAAAAAGTGGTATAAAGTCAAGAAGTGAAGCACTAAAATGCAAATTTGAACTGCTACGCACTTTGAGCTTCTATATATCACTAATGACTCCACTTATACCAATTACAGCTGGATAATCAGCAGTCTGTGCTGGCTACAGGAGAGAATACACTCCACATGCCCACCGCTCTCATTAGTGTTGCACGCTTCAGCTTTAATCCACTCACATTAATAGCATCCATATTCAGCGCTATAAGATGTATATAGTCTTTATAGAGTCTTCTATAGTGTTGCTTTTTCACGGTGATTAGTGTGAGGTTCTGTTTAATGATGCATAGCCACCTCTCATCTCCATTTTTCCACTTTGTTCTTTTCTCTCTTTTAATCCCCTTTTCTCTCTTTTAATCCCCTTTTCTCTCTTTTTTTGCTTCTTTTCATATAATTTCTCTCTCTCTCCAATCCCTCCTATCTTCTCTTCTCATCTCCTCTTATCTTTCTTTTCCTGTCTTCCTTTCCCTGTTTCGCTCCTTTCCCTCTTCTACTCTCTTTCTTGTTTTTCTCATTTTTCTTCTCCCATCCTCTTTTCCTTTTCCGCTTCTTTTCTTTTTCCTCTCCTCCTTTTACCACTTCATATTCCTTGTTTCCTATTCATGTCTATTCTCTCATAGCTTTTCCTCCTTTCGGACAATTTCTTCCTTTCTTCTTTCTCTTTCTCACATTTCCCTTTTTCTCTCCACTCCTTGGCACTGTCTTCCATCCAATTTTCTCATCCTCTACTCTGTAACTTAAAGATTAAATGATCTATCATCAAATGTTTGACTTCACTGACATGAGAATGCTGCTGCATGGAAACCTGACTGATGAAAGCTCAGTCAGTCAGTGTCTCTCTCTCTCTCTCTTTCTCTCTCTCTCTCTCTCTCTCTCTCTCCCACACACACACAGAGAGAGAAAGGCTAATAAATAAATGAAACAGAACCAGGGTTCAGGATGGTGTGAAACAAGATAAGAGTGTTCTAAAGCAGAGGTGACTGCACACTGAGCTCACCAAAAAACCATCTAATATACGAGCAACGATTTAATATATTGAGTTCTACAATTTCTAATATTGTTGCTATCACTAAATAAGGCATGCTCTGGAGTGGTTTTGAAAAGGCAGTAGAAGTTTCCATTTCTAAGTTTCTATTCCTGTGTAAAGTCATTTAGGTCCATTACTTTTGTTTGAAAGGGGGAACCTATATATCAGTTGATGATAAAAAAAAAAAAAGCATGAAGCATTACAGTGTTTATTGCATTTTCCCTTACTGACTGACTGATCCCTGTTCTTGAAATGAGTATGCATGGAAGACATTAAGGATACAGTATATTGTATTTACAATAGGTTGTGATACATTTGCCAGCCACTTTAATAAGAACATCTGTACACCTGTACATTCATACAATTATCCAATCAGCCAATCATGTGGCAGCAGCACAATGCATAAAATCCTACAAATACAGGTCAAGTGCCTCAGCTAATGTTCACAGCAAACATTAGAATGGGGGAAAAACTGATCTTTGATCTTACTTCAGAGGAAAATGGCTTGTTCAAGCTGACAGAAAGTGTACAGTAACTTAAATAACCAGTTTTTATAACCGTGGTGAACAGAAAGGCATCTCAGAATGCACAACAAGTTGAACCTAGAGGCAGGTAAGCTACAAAAGTATATCAGGTTCAACTCCTCTCAGCCAAGAACTGGAATCAGAGGCTACAGCGGGCACATGCTCACTGATAAAAAGGTTGCAGTTGAAGATAGGAAAAAGTTTTGGTGAATGTGTCTCAGATCAAGGTGGTCATTCTGCTCCAGTCCTTAGTACCTCGAGTCAGCATATAGTGTCCGAAACGCACATGCTTAGAGCATACACACAGATTCTGATCTATAAATATGGCTATTTCCACTGTATATGGCTGATATTGTTTCCAGAGTTTTATTAGGCTGGATGTAAACACGGATGTAAAAGAGGCATTTCCCTTCTCAAATTTGGCACTGTGCTGAATGCATAGTACAGAGAGGTGAAATACCTGTAAGAACAAGTCACTGGAACAACGTGAGAATGGACAAGGAAATTAGATACGTCATGCACATCGGTGTAATTAATTTACGTTTTGATGTCATAATTTAGAAGCAACAAGAAAATCCTGTGTCTTACTACTGTCAAACAGAACCTAGAACAATCAAAGCTCAGTCAAGTAAGAGGCATCATGCAAAGAGAAGTTCAGGAAAGCATTTTCCCCACACTATTTTTCCCATCAGTAAAACCAAATACTCCAGACTGAACACTGCATTTGCCATGCATTGAAGATGAGAATATGAGTCGTTGAGTATGCAGAAGTAATAAGCAGTAATAAGTATATGAGCAGTAATATGTACATAATCGGCATAAGCAGTAATAAGAACATGATTGAATTGGCAATCATTCAATGTTTTCAATGTAAGTATGTATAATCTTTAAGATCAGCTGGCTAAAATGATATTAAAGTGCCTGTACAAAAATGATGGGCATCAGCCATCCGTGGCTGGGAGTCAGAAATAGTTCAATTGGACAGGCTGTTTGCTTGGGAGAAGTGGCATACTCTCTCTCTTGTCAGTCACAGCAACACTAGCCAATGTTGGGAGTCTGTTAGCTCATGTATGTGGAAGAGAGCAAATAGCACTTACCTCCAAATGTGTTACACAGTTCTAAAAGATGAAGTTGGCTGGCTTTACATGACTCGCTGGAAGCATGTGTTAGCCTTCACTCATCCCAATGCGTAGCTGATGAACAATAGAGGAGAGCTGGCTGGTGAGTGGGAATTGGCCAATATAATAAATAAATAAATAAATAAATAAATAAAGTGAGATTGGCATATAGACATCTTATTTGGTGTTGGTAAAAATTCAAAGTCAAAGGGTTTACACTCTTGGCTGACTCAATAACACAACACTCTGGCATTATTGCAATGTAAAAGAAAGTGCACACTGATCACCATCCACTTGAACTGAAGAAGCTGTCAGACATTTAGTGAACTTGCAGAGAAATTGCTCCGAGGACGTTGATCCCTCTGACTTCTTCAGCGGATGTTACAACAGTTCCACTCAAGAGCATCAATTTCTGCCTGAAGACCACATGTCAAACCTTCTTGGTGAATATAATTGTTTCTGAGCCTTTGTAGCAAAAAGATATGGATCTGACTGCAGCCCAAAGCAGAAAAGAGGAAACAGCTCTTGTTTTTAAGCAGAATAGACTCTAAAATAAAAATAATCCAATTTGGGTCCATTTGGAAACCAAATACTGGGAAACCCAATATGGACTTAACCCATACCCAACGGGTTTATAATGTTTAACCTAACATTTTTTTTTTTTTTACCTAAAGTAGACTTTCAGATGCTTCATCATAGCATGACAAATGTGAATTGCTCTAACACTGACTACCTCGTAATTTATCCATAAGCACCTTCTTGAATGAGTCTATCTTTAAATTAAAAAAAAAAAATACAGCAAGACTTGATTTATCTGGACTGTACAAAACTACAGCCAATAAACTGGACTCACACTCTCATACCAGCTGCTCGCAATGTCAGAGACAATATTTCAATAGTTGAAATGGTATCACATGGCTATTATACATGTCTGTCACCTTGAAATGGCTCTAAAAGCCATTGTAAACATTTACAAATTGGAAAACTTGCATTATTATATGAGGTCGCTTTACAGCAAGGGACATTTAGTGTAGGATAGCTAAATATATAAATATAATAGCTAGACAGTTCCTAGCTTGATAAAATAAGATATTAGGCATGGTTAAGTCATTAGTGTTTCACCAAAGGGCTGTCATTGGAATACCAAAATATACATTTGATTCATATGGATATATTCTGAAACTGTATTGTTATTGAAATGAAATGAATATGAAAATATATTCTTAATTACCCTGCGATGGATTGGCACCCTGTCCAGGGTGTACCCCGCCTTGTGCCCGATGCTCCCTGGGCTAGGCTCCAGGTTCCCCGTGACCCTGAAAAGGATAAACGGTATAGAAGATGGATGGATGGATGGATATATTCTTAATCTGAAACTGTACAAATTATTTTAAGGTTTTTGAGGTGACTGGGTGATGCTTTAGGAATGAACCTCACATGTTAGTAACATTTGAGTGCAAAACTAAAGAAGAAAATGTTGTCATTGCTAGTACAATACATCATTGATCAGAACTAAGCACTCAGGCAGAATTGTTTCTCAACTTCTAATATTTTGGTTGAACCCAAATATACATTACATTCATATGCATCTCTATTGCACTGGCTGGTCTACGGCAGTGCTCTTTTGGCCCCTTTTTATCTTCTAATTTTACTCTTTCAGTAACTTTTGTAATGAAGCTCAATCCTCAGAGATGTGACCTAGTTCTGTTGAAACTTCTGCCAATAAACCAAAGTCACCAGCTGAAACACTATAAAAAGTAGCTCTTTGAACAGTGTCCTAATCAGTCAATAACATTAAGTGCCTCCTGAGAGTTGAACATGATCTACTCAAAAGACTCAAAATTAAGCTTCTGTCAGCTGAAAATATTTCAAATTACCTAAAAGGTATTAAGTACCGTGGTAAATTAAACTATCCAAGTCATTATAATGGCACTTATTTTGTGAATATTTCACATAATTGGTTCATCCAAGACAGTCCGGTCACTTGGTCACTTCTATTTCTTCTTCTTAAATCACTTCAATTTCTCTCTTACATCTTAAGTCCATCCATCCATCCATCCATCCATCCATTCAACCGCTTACTCCTTTTCAGGGTCGCGGGGGAGCCTGGAGCCTATCCCAGGGAGCATCGGGCACAAGGCGGGGTACACCCTGGACAGGGTGCCAGTCCATCAGTCCAATGCACCAGTATAGTGACAGGGACACTATACTGTAAAAACAGCACCATCTTTCGGATGAGATGTTAAACCAAGGTCCTGACTCTCTGGGGAGAGGACACTTATCATAAAAGAGTAGCGGTATAACCCGGGGGTCCTGGTGAAATTCCCCCATTGGCCCTTCTATCATGGCTCCCTAATAATCCCCATCTCTGGTGTGTGGTGTGGTTCTGGTGCAATATGGCTGCCGTCGCATCATCCAGGTGGATGCTACACACCAGTGTAGATTTCAGGCTCAAACCTGTTCCAGCATGACAATGCCTCTGT
Source organism: Ictalurus furcatus (assembly GCF_023375685.1). Classification (NCBI taxonomy): domain Eukaryota; kingdom Metazoa; phylum Chordata; class Actinopteri; order Siluriformes; family Ictaluridae; genus Ictalurus; species Ictalurus furcatus. The sequence goes on from NC_071279.1 coordinate 4,593,955, forward strand.
GCACAAAGTGAGCTCCATGAAGACAAGGTTTGTCAAGTTTGGAGTGGAAGAAATCAAGTGTCCTGCACAGAGCCCTGACCTCAACTCCACTGAACACCTTTGGGATGAACTGGAACGCTGACTAAACCCCAGGACTCCTCAGCCAATATCAGTTCCTGACCTCACTAATACTCTTGTGGCTGAATGAGCACAAATCCCCATAGCCATGATACAAAATGTAGTGGAAACGCTTCCCAGAAGAGTGGAGGTCTGGAAATCTGGAATGTGTTGCTTAAAAAGCACAAGTGAGTGTGATGGTTAGGTTCCCACTAATTTTTTGCCAAATCATGTGTTTCAATTTACTCAAAAATGTATTTATTTAGTTGAATCTAGCTGAGTTTAGACACATTTTCAATTACTGAAAAAAAAAAAAAAAACCAGAAGATATACAGTAAGGTTACCACAGTTTTATGATTTACTGGAGGACTGCCAGGATTTCCCTCAGAACTACTGGAGTATTCCTGCTTACTCATTTCCTTTCCTTATAGCAATGCTAAACTCTCAACCAAGACCCCATGTAGTTAACATATTCAAAGTCCCTGCAAGTCACGTTTGTCACGTTTGCCAAGTCACGTAAGCCATTCTGGTCCATTGGTCCTCTTTGTGCTCTACTTCCTTTCATTCCTGGAAATGTATTACTAATGAGACATTGATATCAAGCCTAGGGCTTCTGTGTCTGTCATTTCAGCCAGTTTGCCTACCCTTTAATCAGGTCACATCTTCATTACACTCTTAGATGTTCAAAAGATGTCTTTAATGAGATTGGTATACTGTGGAATAGCCCAGTCATTCGCTTGAACAGAGGTTCTAAACTGCTTTGATATCAGCTATCAGCACTCAAGGAACCTCAAGTAGACCTCAAGCACAGAGAATAAGATGCAGCCACTGATAGTACATCATGATCTGTCTCTGTATGTATATTGGCTGTACTGGGTTCTCCTGAACTCTGTACTTCCTTCACTGCAAAAAATGCCTTTCTTGAAACAAGCAAGATGCACTTAAATCTAGTTAAAGTGTACTAAATCAAGCAAAAAAAAAATCTGCCAAGCAAAACTGACTTGGCAAGAATTTTTGAAAATGGCATATTATATATATATATATATATATATATATATATATATATATATATATATATATATATATATATATTAGTCCCTAATTGCTATTGGATCTTAAAACTAGACAAAAATGCCCAAATTTAAGCAAGTTGTGCTGAATACAAGCAATGAAAACTCAGATATTCAAGAAAGACTTACTTAAAAGTGAGTATTTTGGTCTCTTGATTGAGCTGACTTTAAGAATGTATCTCTTACGTTTATTAATTTAGCAGACGCTTTTATCTCTTAAACTAAGGTTAATAATTAGCAAAAAAAAAAAAAAACCTTACAATAAATATTGAAAAATTAAACAATTCTGCAACATAGTGTCAGGGATTATAGAAGGCGGCAGATGCAAACACAAATTTTTATTGAATTAAGCGCAAAACAAACAACCAATATTGTGAAAACAAGAACCATAAACATGACAGTGGACACAAGGCTAAAACATGCAGACCATGAGAGCGGCTGTAGCACACATGACACTACATAAACACGACAATGACAAAAGTTTGACAGTTAGGTGCTGAAAAACTAATAGGGGTGTATAGGGGTGCTTATTAAGGGTAACACAGAACAGGTGTGCGTGATCAGTGAGACATGTGACACGGTCATGTGACATGTTGGGGCTGATGGGTAATGTAGTTCAGTATGGATTTCAGCATATCCATGACACAGCTGCTTTATTGAAAAATTGAAGTTGTGCAAGTGGTCGTAGTCTTAAAATAAGGGAAACAAGTGTGTTCCTCATTTAGAATATTATGCAAAGCATGGCTATAGCTTGTTACAGGATAAATCTAGCTTAATATTTGCTGGAAGATCTTATTAAGACAAAGTTAGATATATTTTCTTAAAATGAGATTACCTTTCTAATGCAAAACATGCTTGACAAGATTTTTACTTTTTACCCAAAAATCAGACTCATTTCCCAGAAACAAGGCTTTTTTACTTTCTTGAAATTGTCCCCCCCCCTGCAGTTTTGCACTGTTGCACTGCCACTAACAGGTTTGGCATTTAGCCCATATCCTTCAACATGGTAAAGTGACATGCTCTTCCTCTTCCATGGGATTGATCAGCTGAGTCTTCTGCCTATTTCTGTTCCTGCTGGTACAATGGAGTGAAGGAACTTGCCTTTTTCCCCCAGCAGTATTTCCATAGCCTGCAAGGTACATTTTGTGTTACGCTAATGGAATTATGCTGCAGTTAAGGCAAAACTCTGTAAGTGCTGTTCAGGTCCCAAAACAATTTAGGCATTGATAATGTCCATTATCCAACTCAAGACTGGGCAGAACAAACAACTCGCCATCCTGTCCTAAAATACACATTAGGTTGCAATTATTATTATCAAGAATAAAAGGAGTGCTAGACTCAGCATAAAAAAATCCACTTTCATTCAATTCCACAAAAAGTTGATAATGGGAAAGAGGACGAGTTTGGAGGAGCTTACTGCTTTGCTATTGGTACTCGGCCAGGAAGCGAGGGTATGGGAATGTTCCGCTAATTGAATACACCTCTGATGGGACAAATAAGCAGATTTTCAGCATAAATCACAAATAGATTTGCCTGAAGTATTTATTAAAACATAATAGATTTTTTTTTTATTGATTGACAGCATTCAACAACTGCTCTTAGACGTCCACTATAAGTAAGTTACTTGTAAACAACCTTTGAGTTCTCTTCTTAATACAGAGAGACGTCGAATTTCTTGTGTCTACACATACGCAGAAGCATGAGAAATAGATTGGGTTGAAAAAAATGCAGGTGTTCTTTTAACCTTTCAAGTCCAAAACAATTACTTGTCTTGCTTGTGTTTCTTCTTGTTGAGTCACTTCACTTTCTCACTCTGCGTCTGACACATAAAAGTAAAGCAAGAAAGCGTTTATAATCTATGTGTGTACACTTCTGAACGAGTCACTTCCTGAGCATGGACCTCTTGAAGCTTGACCTTTTTCATCCAAATCCTGTTAACTTTGAAGGTTATTGTGGAGAATAAAATCACAGATTTCATCATGGCTTTTTGACTTCCCCCTGTCATGGTTGTTTAACTTTTCCAGTGCAATACTATGGCATATTTTGTGTGTGAACGTGTGATAGGTTCTTTTCAGAATTCTTGGCTACACATGTTCCACTGTATTGTATACATTAAATAAACTATCCAAGCAGGTACTGTAGTGTTTATAGAGCCCCAGGTTTGATCCTGAGCTTAGTTGACTGTATTTGGTGGGTTTCACATGTCCTCTGAATATGTTTCCTGCAGGTTCTCAGGTTTCTTACCAACAGAAAAAGGAATGTGACCTAAAGTAAATAAATGATATGAATCAGTATAATATCAATGGGGTGTTTCCAACATTTATGAACAGATTAATTCAACCACAGAGGTTTCTTCCCAAGGGAGGAACATTCCCACACTGTATTAATTTGAGCTCATGAAAACACTGGAAATGCAGATGAGAGTAATTTATTTATTTATTTATTTTTGCATTTGCTGTGATTTTCAAACTTGTCTCTCTATGTTTAGATGTCTTAAAACTAAACACTCAGTAAGCATCTGAGTTCAGCTAGCAACATCAAGGTTGTGCACTTTTGTCTAGAAATCGCTTGTGTACCCTTCTGTTACAGTAATAGCTCACAACTAGGAAAACTGTTTTATTTTTGTTCTTGGAGATATTGTGTCTCATGGACAATAAGGCTAAAAGCTTCAGTTTCTTACACTTTATTAGTTATGCTGTCATGTCTGCTAAGCACTAAGTTTGTCTTGCATTCAAATTTTCTTTTCTTAATTTACTGTTTCTACTATTTGTTGAGTCTGTCTCAGTATTATTCTAGTGCAGTGTCCAGGCAAACATGGCACTTCGATGGCATTCTGACCTTTTCCAGTTCGAAAATATTGTTGCCGGAGCACTCAGGAGGGAAAATTGTCTACAGTTGAAACAATCAGTAGAGCTTGTATTCACTGAGTACACCAACCGGGAGTTGTCCATGTGCCAGGATTCGTTGAAGAACCAACCAATGAGGTGCTGGAAGGGGGTTCATCCACAGGAAAGGGACATTTATGGGGTCAGTCAGACATTCACCAGGGCCAGTGCCCCTGTGGCCTCATCCCTTTGTATGTGCAATTAGACTAAATGCATACTGTATAATACCTGTCCTTTGGTCATACTAATTTGATCACACAGTCACTGTTCCTGAAGTGACTTTTAGGCTTGTGGAATAAATTAATATATTTGCATAGACATTGCCATTTATTTAACAGTTTTAGGGAGACACTTTCCCTTAAATTGCATAATGCTTATGCAAAATAGACCTGATGTGTTTTTTTGTTCATTGAAAGAGATGGAATCATCTGTAGGCCCTGTTTGCTTGCATGTTATCAAGTTTACACATCTGTACAGCTGCACACAACAGTAAATCCTAACTGTACATTTTCATACTGCTTGATGTCTGTATCTTATCAGAAATGATGTACAGCAGGTTATCATGCATAGTGTACTTGCACACTGCCTTTTTCATTGCAAACTTTCTATTACAGGAAAACAGCAAACATCTGATCAACAATCAAGCAAATATTACCAAAGACCAAGGACATGTTTTTCAAAATCCAATTTCTGAAGCATTTCTATTCCTAGGGTTCATCTGCCCTGCATGATAGTCTGTTTTGTGAGTCACAGATTAAGTCTCACATCAGGGAAGAAAATAAGCACAGCTAGTGAGCTGCTTTCACACACTGAAAGCGTTTATGCTTTCAGTTTAACTGCTAATGAAATTACCTCTGTGTCCTGTTGTATGGCATTTATATTTACTCAAACTCTTTCCAGCTGAGGCATCATGGCCAGTCTAACTCATGCTGCTTGTGCTGCCTTAAATAGAAATGATTTTAATTCCATTTATACTTGATCATTTACCTACAGCTGAGAGAATGCAGATCTCTGTAAATAATCTACACTGTGTCATTGTATGTTTTTTATTATGCTTTCGATGTATGTTTCCTTCTATCAGTTCAACAGCAGCCCCAATAAACACACTAATCAGTAGCTTAATAGTAAGTAAACTATGACAATATTTTTTTTTTATCAGGCTAAAAGTTACCTAGCAATGGAGTAAACAAATTATCTATCAAACTAGCATTATAGTAAACATGTATCTACATGCATCAGCAAAACTAGCACATACATTAAAAAAAATCGCTGCAATCAATTAACAAATGTCTGATGGTTTCCACCATCTTAATGGGAATTGGCTTAATGGATTGCATCAAATTTCTGAATGTTCAATCATGAGCTCACGTTACTGTCTGTGTGGAGTTTTTCATGTTCTGCTCAGGTCTGTGTGGGGATCCTCTGGGTTCTCTGGTTCCTTTCCACTGTACAAAATAGACTGCCAGGTGGAGGTGCTACTGTAAATTGTCGTGTGTGTGTGCGTGTGTCTGAGCATGCGCGCACACGGTGGCTTAGTGGTTAGCACGTTTGTCTTACACCTCCAGGGTTGGGGGTTCAATTCCCACCATGGCCCTGTGTATGTGGAGTTTGCATGTTCTCCCCGTGCTGCGGGGGTTTCCTCCGGGTACTCCGGTTTCCTCGCCAGTCCAAAGACATGCATGGTAGGCTGATTGGCGTTTCCCAAGTGTCCGAAGTGTAAATGGGTGTGTGAATCACTGCGCCTGGGGGCCATCTTCTGTCATCTTGTCATTGTCATAAGATGTTGGCATTGTCATAAAGTAGCTTAACAGAAATATATCAATTCAGGATATAAATTTTAAAATATATGAATTTAAACCCTAATGAGCAAGCCAGAGGCAATGGTGGCAAGCAAAAACTCCCTGAGACGACATGAGGAAGAAGCCTTGAGGGGAACCAAACTCAAAAGGGAACCCATCCTCATCTGGATGGGTTAGTGATGAGGATAATGCAATTATAAATAAATCCCTTCTATAGCTGTGTACTACATGGTCAAAAAGTGCAATTGTGTAACCAGGAAATTTATTGTAGTCTTAACATGAGATTATCCACTTTTTTCTGATGCAAAAACTGATGCAAAAACTGCTCATGCCAATTGCAGTCCTAAATCTATCATAGTATAACTGTTCATATTTGCAGTCCAAAGCCATCTTCATGGTGTTTAAGTGATACCATCTTCATTAATCTCAATGATCTTCAGGCTGTCTGTGTGGAGCCATCCTCAGCAGCAGCGAGTGACTTCCAGTTGATAGGAACTCCAACCAGAAGATGAATATTTAGACTGAGTGCTGAAAATGATACAAAATAAAGTACACTTTTAAGAAGAGTTACACTTCCACTGAAGTGCATACGTTGTTTTTATTGAAATAAAGTCTCACTATGGATCGATCACTGAAAACATTCTTTCAGTCTTTGTAAGTGTAAAGATCTGTAAAAATCCTGAAACCTGCATAACAAAATTGCTTTGAATCTCCTACTTGTATTAATGATTTAAAGGGATATTGATGCAAAACAACCCCTGGGTATTTACTGTGTTTTTGAGGTATGGGAGGGAGAGATTTGTTTTTTAATAAGCAATAGCATGCCCTCCTTTGTCGTGCCATTCTTTTTATTCAGAATGGTTTTCATTGAGAATTATTTTCCCCCCCAGAAACCATTCACCCAAAGGATCAAGGCCATTGATATTAGCTATTTGCATCTTTGGAATAGTGACAAATGAAGATTTTTTTTATGGTTTTCATGTAAATTAGGGAGGTTTTTAATTTCAGTAAAAGCTCATATTCAGTGCTGAGACTTGCAGTCGCCATCTCTCTCTCTCTCTCTCTCTCTCTCTCTTTCACACACACACACACACACACACACACACACTCACACACACACATAGAAAATGATGTTCAATAGAAATAGACCCTGATCTAAAGGATAAGCCACTAGCTGCATACAAAGACTCATGAAGATTTTTTAATCTTAAATCTTAAATTGCTTGCTAATACATTAGCCAGTTGCAAAGATTGATATAATAACATCATATAATACCGATAATTATCAAAAAAAAAATGATTAACAAAATAATAACTTGTGATATGTTTATGCTCATTAGGGGTATGACAGTGGACTCTGATAAGGGAACATGTTCAGTATTAATATTGTGCTATACTATTACGCTGAACATGTATAAATAAAAAAACAACCTCACAAGGAACAGGATCTGCAACACATTTCCTCCGAACCTCTAGAACAGATTGATTTAACTCACTTTCGCACAAGATGTAAGGAAGACATGCATTAAAAGTCTCCTCTGTTCTGGCACCCAGGTGCTGGAATTAACTTCCCATAGCAGTCTGGCTCTCTTCAAACACAGACTAAAGACCCAAATCTTCACTAAGTACTCAAATGAACACTAATTCGGCGGAAAAAAATTTAAACTCATCCTGACTGTTCTGTAACAGGCTTTTAGCTTGATGATATTCTTAGATCCTGATCTATTTGTTCTAGCGTAAGTAAATGTACAAGACCACTGTAGCTATAAACAATGGAAGTCTATATCACTTACATTTTTCTCCATAAATATCTGGCTCTACAGATTCCCGCTATTCATAATGTGACAATGATTTGTTTAACTTACCTACAAAGAGAAGACAGCCATTTGTTTTCTACATACACACTTGACATTGAGTCAAGTTTAAATTTTCACCACAAGGGACAATGCAACAGTGATTTGAATGTAGATTTTCTCAATTTTATGTAAATTAGATCTGACACAGTAAAGTAACAAACTAAAATGACTGGCCAAAATGATTTATCAGGTCAACAGTGTGTAGTCCTATGTTTGTACAGTTCCCCACTCACAACTTTAGTTCCTATCTACAGTTATGTCCCATGTATGGTTCGATATGCAACAATAGAAGAAAAACCTTCTCATCTCATCCTGTCATATTATACAACCTCTCATTAAATGCGAATAGAGATGTTCCAAAGAAAAATAAAGCCTGGAAGGAAGTAGCAGAGAAAAAAGTAGCACAAGTGACTTGTAATGATCTATAAACATGGAAAAGACTTCACTGTGTAGTTATATGCTGTAAGGTTACTGAAACGGCCATCTTGGTCAACTGGAATGGCTTAACATAATTTATTATCAAGTTGGAAGGTATGCAGATACATTGATATGTTATATTTCCACTTCAGACTTAAATTTCTAATTATGAAGTTTCATTGTCTTGCCAAGGGCACAGTGACTTAGTGGTTAGCATGTTTGTCTCACACTTCTGGGGATGGGGGTTCGATTCCCACCTCCGTCCTGTGTGTGCGGAGTGTGCATGTTCTCCCCATGCTTCAGGGGTTTGCTCTGGGTACTCTGGTTTCCTTCCCCAGTCCAAAGTCATGTGTTGTAGGCTGATTGGCATCTCTAAACTGTCTGTAGTGTGTGGATATGTGTGTGATTGTACCCTGCGATAGGTTGGCACCCCATCCAGGGTGTCCCCCACCTTGTGCCACCTGGGATAGTCTCCTGTGTCCCCTGCGACCCTGTGTGTGTAGCATAAGTGGTATGGGAAATGGATGGATAGATGGATCATCTTGCCAAACTGTCGAAATTTTGTTTGAAAAAGAACAAACCATCCATTTTTTTTTTTTTGATTGATTCCTTTAAAATCATCTGATGTGAAAAATTTGCAAGCAAATAGTGTTTGTACTGAAAGCTACAATGTTAGATTGTGCTGTATTGTTGTAAGATTGCATATTATTTTGCTATTTTTCCTAACATGCACAGATGAATAAAGTATATGCTGCAGAAACAATTATCTAAAATAATTTTAGCCCAGCGAAAAAATTATGCTTTTGCAGATAGATCCGAGACTACAATGAGATACACAGAGGAGAAAAATCAGGGAATGATGCATCCTTAAGGAAGGAAACTCAGCAGAAGAAAAAAGGGAAAAACACACACACAGATGGTGTATTGGTTCTTATGCAGTGTTAGGAATTAATAAAAAGCCACACCTGAGGAAAGGAGGAAGATCCCTTAAAAGGAGGGAGGGAGAGAGAGAGAGAGAGAGAGAGAGAGAGAGGGGATTAGATAATCTGTTGAAACAAAATAGGCATGTAAACATAATCAGTTCATTTATTAAATGTAATTTATAAAATACTCTCATCATGTGATGAACAGATATTTTCCAGACAGGCCCTGGATTACTGAAGGTTTCAGAAGATCAGGAGTTCAAGCCTCAGCACTGCCAAGCTACCACTGTTGAGCCCTTAACCCTCAACTGCTCAGATGTATAAATGAGATAAATGTAAGTTGCTCTGGATAAGGGCATCTGCCAAATGCCATAAGTGTTAAAAAAAAAAAAAAAAAAAAAAAAACCTGCACCTATCCTCCTGAGATTGCAGGGGTTTGTTTACCCAGGACATGTCTGACTACAATCAGCAACTGAATAAATATTCTGTGCTGAATAGTAAGGCTCTGTGCATCATAATATCATCATAATATTGTTACACTGTAATATTTCTGTTTACAGATATCCAAGTTTATGGTATGTTGGCTTAATAACATTCTTGCTTGGATTTCAGGGGGAATACTGAAATTATCTTAGAAAGATATTTAAGTTAATATTCATAGATGTGTGTGTGTGTGTGTGTGTGTGTGTATTAGGGATGTACATTATTCTGAATGAACAAAGTGTTACAAAGAGACAAATACAGAAAGTGCATTATTTTTCACAGAGGTTCACGAGCATCTAGTTGAGACTAGAGGTTTACACTGTGATGCTAACATGTGTCATGTCACAGCAAACCAGTGACTACATTTCCCATCCTGCACTGCGGTCTACAAACATGGCCGCCATGGACTGCAATTCCCAGAACACTCATTCATTCTAATCACACACACCTGCATCCAATTTCACACGCACTCACACCACAGTATAAAGAGACTGTTTGAACACAATGACTTTGTGAAGTATTGAGTCTTATCACTGTACCAAGTGTTTGTACGCTGTTCCTCACTTTGTTCTTTGATCTTATTTCTAGTTTCTCATTCTCGATTTTTGCCTTGCCTCGTTTATGCCTGTTTGCTGATTGCCTGACCCATTGCCTGTTTTTGACCACGCTATTGTCTTATGATTTGGATTTGTCTACCTGTCTCTCTTTATTAAAAGCTCTTATCTGCACTTGCGTCCGTCCTAACCGTCATTACATTAATTATGTGACAACATAAGCCACAAAAATGTTTTTATTTGATATTTTGTGAAATAGAACCAACTAAAATTAGGTACAAACAAACTAAAATTAAAAACATCTCTGGCTGAGACCAATTAGGAACTGGAGTGATGTATGATGTGATGTATGAGGGATGATGAGGAACTTTCAGAGCCAGAATTGACAGACAACGACCGACATTTGCTGACATTTCTCCGACGTGAAAAAAACATGAAATGGATTGGAATGGTCATTCAGCTCATAATTCCCAGTTAGGAACTAAAGAATTATCCACCTTGCCAGAGTTCTCTGATATAAAAACACCTGACGTCACAACACTCTGGCAGTGCACACAGTCAGCGGTAACCAGGTTTCCCTTTACAGTATTTTTTACTTGATAAAAATTGGTTTTACTTGCTGTGTAGCTTTTGTGTTGCGTAAAGTTGTTTTGACAACCTTGCAAGTTTGAGTTGTAATGTAATTCAGCGTAATCTCATTTATTTCAGTCCAGTTTTTACTAACATTCTGAACAAGGATGAACAAGGATGAATAAGACAGTTGACCGCTGTTATACATTGTTCCTGCGCTGCTGTTGACATTCTTGGAGACGTCCTGCCTCATTGAAGTCGCTGTGCAAGGTGCTGTGCCTGTGTTAGCAGTGCTCCATGTGTAGCGATATTCCTGTGGGGCCCAGCATCACAGCATGTATTTGGCATATACTCTGAATAATATCAGTGTCAACATCGTGCCTCTGGTTCCAGCTCTGTCCTCTGTGCTCTCAGAGATTTGGGATTCACAGAGTGTACAATCCTCATATCGCATTCTAGTCTGGAGGCTGCTCTGAAGCGTGTTTAATTCACGATTGTCTGAGCAGAAGCCTCGACACTTACTATGAGACTTTGCAGAGACCCACAGGGGCAATTAAAGCTCGAGTAGAAAGTCAACTGGAGCCAGACTTCATTTCAGGATTAAAGGAATAGTTTGTACATTTGTACATTTACACTCAAATGTATTCAATGTATTCAGCCAAGGCATATTTGAAATGCTACGTTTAATTAATTAATTAATGTATTAATTTATTTATTTATTTATTTATTGCACAGGAGGCTAATGAAGCCTTCATTCCATATCTGTTTTGAAATCAAAAAACAAAAACTGAATTTCTCCTTTTATTGCCTTGGATACGAATTTACAATTATTTTTTCTATTTTATCAGACAATCTACACTCTGATCATGATGTTTTAGAATACTGGTCTATATACTGAATATTAGTTGTATATTTTGACAGTTAATCCATCTGAAACAAGTTTAAGAAGGTCTGTGTACATTCAGATTTGTTTTTTGTTTTTTTTTTCATATTGCACATTTTAGAGTTTGAAATGGAAATACGAAAAAACAGAATTCATGTTCGAATGATTGATTTGATATGAATCAGTGTTTTTGTTTTGCAGAAAAAAAAGATCAACCTTGGGGTAATGTGCTCTGGTTTTGAGTCCAAGTCTAAGTTAGTTTAGCCTAGTCAGATCTTGTGGTTAGGGGGCGCACGGTGGCTTAGTGGTTAGCACGTTCGCCTCACACCTCTATGGTCGGGAGTTCGATTCACCGTGGCCCTGTGTGTGCGCGGAGTTTGCATGTTCTCCCTGTGCTGTTTGCATGTTCTCCCTGTGCTGCGGTTTCCTCCTGGTACTCGGGTTTCCTCCCCCAGTCCAAAGACATGCATGGTGGGCTGATTGGCAAAGTGTCCGTAGTGTGTGAATGGGTGTGTGAGTGTGTATGTGATTGTGCCCTGCGATGGATTGGCACCCTGTCCAGGGTGTACCCCGCCTTGTGCCTGATGCTCCCTGGGATAGGCTCCAGGTTCACCGCAACCCTGAAGGAAGGATAAGCGGTATAGAAGATGGATGAAGATAGATCTTGTGGTTATAAAAACATGCACTAGTTTCTCAGTGTTTTACAGGGTTTACATATTTCATATTTTGGCTGTGTTTCTTAGAAGGTAATAATCCGTCACTTGGGAGAGATCAAATGGTGATCAAATAATGAACCAGCATTTACATCAAGTTCACGCTGTGTTCGAAACCACATCAGCTACTCTGATTTAGCAAGAGATAGACTTCCATTACTCAGTATATACAATAGGTTACTAATTAATGCACTACACAAAATATGCAAAAAAAAAAAAACCTTGGCTATGTTTGGGATTTTAAAACACAAACTATATAAAACAGCAATCTGTTAATCAGCTTTCCTCTTCTTCTGGCTGTGTCCCAACTCATGGGTTTTCTGTCCTAATTCATTGTAGTGTACATGTGTGCAGAAGTGTGCATCTTATACTGGCTGAAAAATGTCTTTAATTAAAAACTACGGTAATTGAGCCCTTATGAGGGTATAACAGAAGCAGAAAGGCATAATATTTTAGCTTCTTGAGACCCATAGAGAACTTGTAAGTGTTTTTCAGAGATGCTAGGGATTAATGAATTTTGCAAGCTTGGGGACAGGCTGCGTTTGGTTTTAAAGGTTAATTATCACATCAAATGGAAATTAAGTGACATTAAGTATTCCCTCTATGCTGGAAATTCCGAATACATCCTAACAGCCTTGAATGCTGACCATATTAATGCCAAAAGAAAACACATGAACAAACAAACAAAGAATAAATCCTTCAATCAGCACATGATTAATGTGGTGTAAAAATTGACAGATTATAAGAACATAATGTCAGTTTGGTTTATTACTGTGTCAGACCATCTCAGAATACTTCCTGTCATGTACTTCCTGTTTTTGAAAAGTTTGCCCCGGGGATTTTTTTGTCCTGTGTCGGAATTAATTATTATTTTTTAAATCATCATTAATTTCTGCCTTTTCAGTTTCATATGTTCTATATTTTCTAAAAGTTCATATCATTACTACTTAATGGGCCACTAACACTAGCATTACTATTAGCCACTAATACCTTAAACTGTCCCAACCAGAAGTAGCACTCTAATGGGAAAATGTACTTACACCAGCCTTCATAAGACTGAACTGTCAGAATCCAAGACTTAACTGACTTATGCATGCACACAGAAACCATACACCTGACTGAGAAACACAACGAGGATGAACCAAGACAATTTTTACAGAAACACTTGATCTTTCAAAACATTTCATAATACAATAGCTTTAGGCCTTAAATTCAACACAAAACAAGAAATATTGAAAACAACCTATCCATACTGCTCAAAATGAAATCAATTTAAAGTTCTGCAAATGCATATGCCTCGTGTTTAGTATGAAATCGGTTCGATAAATGTTATTTCTTTTTTTTTCTAGTTTTGTTAGCACTTGCAAAAACCTAGTAAAGTAAGTAAAATATACACTTTGGGTTTTAGCTGCATTTTTACATTAATTAATTTAGTACAGAACTTAAAGCGTATAAATAATTCAAACGGGGGGGTTTGTAAAAATCACAGATTTGTTTTGGTCATATTTACTGAACCACAGCTTCACCTTTTGACAGAACAGCACCTCACAGACACTGAGGCAAATCAGTATCTAACATTAAATCACCTAGCCTGTCTATTTCACGCCTGCTCCCAAAGCCTTTGATCTTTAGCGGTTAAAATTCCAATGCAGGTGAAGCTTTGAGGCCGTGAGCCTCTGTTGCTGCTGCTGGTCCTGTGGCACTCAAATGCTTTTGCAAATAAAGTTTACTTTTGATCAAGCTGTTGTCAATAAGTTGTCAATGTTCACTGAGAAAGTGGTGAGGAAATCTCTGGAGCAAATGTGATCTAACACATGCCTGCCATCTGTTTGGTCTTATCTGCTAACAGATTTTAAGGCACCAAATGAATGGAAAAAAAAGAACACATAAAAAGGTCAAATGTTCTCTTGTGGCAATTCGTAAGCTGAACTCTGTTTTCAGAAATAAACTGGCACGAACATGGATGCTTGTATATAACCTTGAGCATTTTATTAAGAAAACCATTTTCCATAATTATAGTCAAACTTTTATCACAATATGAACTTTTATCATAACATAAAATCCATAATGTTAAAGGATCGCTTATTTTGAATAGTATGGTGGGCCGCCTTGTGAAATTAAATTAAATGCATTCCCAATATTATAGGACTACTGTAGTTTCAATCAGAAGAGCATTAGGGAGGTAAGAGAAGAGCTTGTGACCACAGAAAGGTTGCTCACCATTTCATATTTGTTCAACAGACAGGAACAAGGATGCTTAGTAAAACAGACATACAGTATAACGCCTTTATTTATATTCTATTCATAGCAATTTTAGACTCCATTGTTTGATAATAATAATGCAAGAAATAAAGGTTCATCGAAGATTCTTATCCCTTTTTAACCGTGTGTACATTATGTCGCTGAATGTTTCTTGCCTACTAAATACTGAACTTTAGGTCAATTCACATCCGTCATCTCCCTTAAAATGGTAGTTTGATGCCCATCCCATTGCCCATCCACCCTCATAATTATTTTTAAATATGCAACATGTGACATGAACTGTGATTTGTGGAGTGCATTGTGATCCAAATGCACACACAGCTTCTGATAGTAAAAGTAATATCAGTGGGGTCCAAAAGTCTGAGACCACATTGAAAATAAAATAAAATAAAATCAACGGATATAAACAGAAATTTTTAGAATTGTGTAATTTTTAAAACAAAGAAAGTATATGTGCAATGTCTTGAAGATTTAATATTCAAGATTCTGTACAATTTCTAGATCATAGAGACTATTTAAATGTAAAGCAAACTGGTGAAATTGATCATGTTAACTGGTGAAATTGATCATGTTAATTACAAAAGATCAGATTATCCTCATGCCTAATCTCTTCTGTTGAAGCATGTTTTGAGGCGACACTCCAATGGATTTGCTCTAAATTCGATAATAGGTTTTTGCCCAGATTCGTGGAGTCCATGCCAGCTCCAGTGCAGCGTCATTAAAGCAGAAAATGGACGTGCCAAAAACTAATAAACTCTGAAATTTGTGTAAATATTTCACAGATTCTATGTTTCACTCAAGTTCTTATCAATAATATCATTTGTAATGAAATTTGTTGTATTAAATTATATTAAACAGAAATCGTGATATAGGAAAGGATTTTCACTCAGAAATTTCACTGGCCTCAACTGGTTTACAGTTTTCCAATTGAGGATGTTTTCTATTCTGATTGAGCTATCAGTTGGATTATTAATGGAATATTAAGCTGCATGTAAACATAACAACTGGTGTTGCATAAAGAGGCCTGACTAGCAGACTTCAGCCCAAAGATGTCTCTGTGCAGTCCAGCCAAGTTCTCCTGGCTGGACCTGGCTTTCTGTAGGGAGGCATTGTCATGCTGAAACAGGAAAGGGCCTTCCCCAAACTGTTGCAATAAAACCAGAAGCACATGATTATTTAATATGTCATTGTATTATAAATGGGGTGCACGGTGGCTTAGTGGTTAGCACGTTCGCCTCACACCTCCAGGGTCGGGAATTAGATTCCCACCGTGGCCCTGTGTGTTCGGCGTTTGCATGTTCTCCCTGTGCTGCGGGGGTTTCCTCCGGGTACTCCGGTTTCCTCTCCCAGTCCAAAGACATGCATGGTAGGCTGATTGGCATGTCCAAAGTGTCTGTAGTGTAAGAATGGCTGTGTGAATGTGTATGTGATTGTGCACCCTGTCGAGGGTGTACCCCGCCTTGTGGCCGATGCTCCCTGGGATAGGCTCCAGGTTTTCCCGTGACCCTGAAGGAAGGATAAGCGGTATAGAAGATGGATGGATGGATTATAAATTAAAAGACATCAATATATTGTTGCCTGTCTAGCATAGCTCACTGGCCACTCTACCATCTAAGCAAGGGTGCCTTACATTTGCTAATTGTTTTGACCTTTGGAATCACCTGGATTTCTGCACTAAATATTCATAAAATGTGATTGGATCCTCATTCACGATCAAGTCATAATACACTCATTCTGTCTAAACTAATAACACAAAGAGCCCTTAATTGAAGTATTTGATTAATAATTCACAGCCCTGGCTGAGAAAAGGACCTGAACCCTTATTATTATTAGAACTAGTAGAACCTCTTTTAGCGGCAATAACCTCACCAAAGGTGTTTTGGAACTACTGATAGGACTTGCACAATGAGGAGGAATTTAGACCATTAGTTCCTACTGCACTAGGGTTTTCAACAATATACTGAAAAAACTGGAGGAGGTGTTTGACCTTGCATAGCCAAGTATTGTTATCCTCTGCCTCTAGTTCCATCTGCTTTAGAACAGCTTAGAGAAGCCAAAATATTCACAAAACTGGACCTGTGCCGTGCATACAGTCTGGTTCACATTAGAGAGGAGGCAAATGAAAAACGGCATTTAGCATCACCTCTGGCCACTATGAGTGTTGTCATGCCCTATGGGCTCTCTTACAAACCTTCAGTGTTCCAATGTCTAATTAATGATGTTCTCAGAAACATGTTGGACAGATTCATTATCTCTTATATTGACAACATTTCGATTTATTCCCCATCCAAGGATATTCATGTTAACCATGTCAAGCAAGTTCTCTGCAGATTAAAGGACAATTAGCTCTATGTCCAAGGAGAAAAGTGCAAATTCATCTCATCCTGTATAGACTGTGCACAGTCCAAGGTCCCATGAACCCTGCCGGCAGGGAAACTGATGCCACTTCCGAATCCACAATGCCCATGGTCCCACCTGCCCCTGGACTTCATTACAGACCTCCCTGCCTTGCATGGAAAAACAATGATTCTGGTCATCATTCTTTGATTTTCCAAGCCCCTCTGTTGATACCACTGTCCAAGTTACCCACACCCTTTGAAACTGCAGAATTCATATTTAATGATGTAATTAGATACTACGGTTTGCCAGAAGATATTGTAAGTGGCCAAGGAGCACAATTCATGTCTCAAGTTTGGAAGAACTTCATGGAGAAGCTGGGTTTGATCATCAGCTTCACCTCAGGCTAACACCCTCAAGCCAAGTCCAAACAGCCAAGTAAAGTGGGCCAGCCAGAAAGTAATAAGATATCTATGGTCCTTCTGTGCCCCTAACCAAGAGAATTGGGCCGACATCCACCCATGGACAGAGTATGCCCAAAACTCTCTGTGGCATTTGGCCACCTAGTTCACCCCTTTCCAGTGCATCATCGGTTACCAACCTCCTCCGTTCCCATGGAATGCTAACCCCACAGACACTCCAGCAGTCGATGAATGGTTCAGTTAGAGAAGCAGGTGTGGAAGGCTAGGCATCAGCACCTACAACAAATGGCCCAAAACAACAAAGAATTTGTGGATTGACACCGAACATTCTGAATACCAGCCCGGAGATCGCCAATACACTGGATTCTCCAATGTACTAACAGTGTCACCTACTGAATCGACCTTCTAGAATCTGCCAGCTCTCTCCCTCCTTCCACTTGTCACGCCTCAAGTCTGCAATTGAAGGTCCATTAGCGGAAGAAGTACCCCCATCCACACCACTGAACCTCTTGAAATTGAGGGAGAATTGCCTACAGAATTAAAGTCATCCTCAATTCATGTTACAGAGGCATTAAGCTTCAGTACCTGATTGACTGGAAGGACTATAGTCCTGAGAAAAGGCCCATGAGGTGCTCAACCTCCTCACGCCCCCCCCCCCCCACCACCTTTCATGCCCTATATCCTGAAAAACTCAACCCTCATCCCATGGGCTGACCAAGAAAGAACTCTGCTCCCAGAGTGAGCTACTTGGGGGGTTTCTGTCATGCGCATGGCAAATTCTGAGTCCATTTCCCAGAATGCACCTTCGACTACAAACATGGCTACCATGAACTCTAACTTCCAGTTTACACACTCAAGTTCACCCATTACTGACTGCACACACCTGGACTCAATCACCACTCTAAACTATATAAACATCCTCAAAGCACATAGACTTTGCAAAGTATTCATTCAGTTCTGTTTCTCATCTGACGGACGAAGTCTTTGATTCATGTTTGCTATTTCTGGTTTTTACCCACGTCTGTTTTCTCATTTCATTATTATAGTCTTATTCTCTGAATATCTGTTTGTACATCACCTGACCCTTTCCCTGATCCTGGATTCTGACCTTGAGATTGTGTTTTGAATTCGTTTGTGCATGCCAGTCTTTATTTTGAATAATAAAAGCATTCACAGCAATGAGGGTGAAATTTAATTCAGGTGTGAAAGAACCATTTTACAATAATCATGTTAAATTAACTACACTACTACATCTTAAATGCCCTTCTGAAAAATG